>NC_057803.1:673411275-673711275 GCF_018294505.1 Triticum aestivum
AAGTCCGTTTCGTCCGTTTTGCGGTACGCCACACCCCTCCTGATCAACAGGACCCCCGTTTCGACCATAGGAGGTCCGTTTCCTCCGTTTTGCCGTACGCCACACCCCTCCCGATCAACAGGACCCCTGTTTCGACCGTAGGAGGTCCATTTCCTCCATTGTGTGATACGCCGGGCCTCGTTTCCATCGCCTGTTCCGTCCAAGCCGGTTGGCTCCCACGCGTTCTGTTGCCTCCCGATGAACAAGACGCATTCCGTTGCCTCCCGATGAACACGACGCATTCCGTTGCCTCCCGATGAACACGATGCATTCAGTTGCCTCCCCATGAACACAAGCCCTCGCCGTACGTATGCGCGACTAGGCGTTCGAGACCCCGCCCGTATGTACACATACGTGGCCGTATTTTCTTTCTTGCACCCTGGCCGCTGTACGTACATGTACATGCTACGTGCGTGCCTCTACTATGACACGTGCGCGCCTCTACAACGACCAGTATGTACGTACACGTTAGCGACCAGAATGACAACGCTACGTACGCTTCGACCAGGTGGGTTCCGACTCTCAGGCACTTCCTTGCGTGCGAAAATGTACCTGGTGGGTCCCAGCAGTCAGAGGGGCGAATCGTTTTTTTGCCCGAATGCACTTCCTTGCGTGCGAAGGTGTAGTTGTTGGGTCTCAGCAGTCAGGGGGGAAACGTTTTTTTCACGAAATACGGTGGCCCGTCCAGTGGGTCCCCGCTGTCAGGTGGAGGAATAATTATTTTCCGCGTAATAAGGAGGCACTTCCTTGCTACGGCCGTGGACCCAGCTGTCAGCCTCACCACATACAGTCCACGTCCGATGGAAATCGTTCCTTGACCACGTTGACCACACCGCGCTGAGAGCACCAGGGCGGTGGACGATGGCGAGGCCTAGGAAGGGGACGACGGGGAGCCGGGGAAGACGCGGCAGTGGAAGCCCGCGCCGAGAGGAGTACGAGGATTCACTAGTTCGGCTGCGGTGTGAGGCTGCCGTCGCCGCAGGGCCTGGCCAGCGGTGGGAATAGTAGGGGCGGTGAGGCCTCCGCGGCAGCACAACCGGCCACGGGAGGCAGGAGCATGCGGCATGATCGGCGCTGCTTTGGGCGGCTGGAGCAAGAAGACCAGAGGTTGAAGAAGCACTACGGCCGTTGGATGGACATCGTACGGTCACTGGAGCTAGAATCGTTTATATTGACTAAGTTGACAAAGCCCTCCGTCCC
Source organism: Triticum aestivum (assembly GCF_018294505.1). Classification (NCBI taxonomy): domain Eukaryota; kingdom Viridiplantae; phylum Streptophyta; class Magnoliopsida; order Poales; family Poaceae; genus Triticum; species Triticum aestivum. The sequence goes on from NC_057803.1 coordinate 673,412,515, forward strand.
CGTCAACTTAGTAGGCCCACAAGTCAGCCTCCCACCAAGGTGGGTCCCAGCTAGCTGGGGGGTATTCATTTTTTTGTGCATAATAAGGAGGCACTTCCGGTGGGTCTGAGCTGACAGCAGGGGAAACCTTTTTTCGCGAAATACGGTGGCCCGTCGGTGGGTCCTAGCAGTCAGGGGCAAACATTTTTTTTCACGAAATACTGGTGGCCCGTCTGGTGGGTCCCTGCTGTCAGGTGGAGGAATAATTATTTTCCGCGTAATAAGGAGGCACTTCCTTGCGGCTGCCATGGACCCAGCTGTCAGTCTCTCCACGTACAGTATTCTTTCAATGGAATTCATTCGTTGACCACATTGACCACGCCGCGCTGAGAGCACCACGGCGGTGGACGACGGCGAGGACTAGGAAGGGGACGACGCGGAGCCGGGGAAGAAGCGGCAGTGGATGCCCACGCGGAGAGGAGCACGAGGGTTCACTGGTTCGGCTGTGCTGCCGTCACCGCAGAATAACAGGGGGTGTGGGTGAGTGGAGTGGAGGGATGGCCTGCCCAGCAGTGGGAGTAGTATGGGGGCGGTGAGGCCTCCGCGGTAGCACAGCCGGCCACGAGAGGCAGGAGCAGGTGGCACGACCGGCGCTGCTTTTGGCGGCTGGAGCAAGAAGACCAGAGGTTGAAGAAGCACTACGGCCGTTGGATGGACATCGTATGGTCAGTCGAGCTAGAATCGTGCATATTGACTAAGTTGACAAAGCCCTTCGTCCCCGTCAACTTAGTTGGCCCACTATACTGGGTCCTAGCTAGCAGGGGGAGTATTCTTTTTTTGGGCGTAATAAGGAGGCACTTCCTTGCGTGCGAAGATATAGCTGGTGGGTCTGAGCTGTCAGCGGCAGTAACATTTTTTCGCGAAATACAGAGGCCCTTTCGGTGGGTCCCAGATGTCAGGTGGAGGAATCATTATTTTGCGCGTAATAAGGAGGCATTTCCTTGCGTGCGGCCGTGGACCCAGCTGTCAGCCTCTCCACATAAAGTCCACTTCCGATGGATGTCGTTCATTGACCACGTTGACTAGGCCGCGCCGAGAGCACCAGGGAAGTGGACGACAGCGAGGCCTAGGAAGGGAATGACACGAAGCCAGGGAATACTCGGTAGTTATTTCCCACGCGCAGGAGTACGAGGGTTTACTGGTTCGTCTGCCGTCGCCGGAGAATAACAGCATGTGTGGGACTGAGGGTGAGTAGAGGGATAGCTAGGCCAGCGATGGGAGTACGGCGGGGCGGTGAGGGATGCACGGCAGCACAGCTGGCCGCAGGGAGGAGGGAGCAGGCAGTCCCGCCGGCGCTTGCTTGAGCGGCTGGAGCAGGAAGAGCAGAGATTGAAGAAGCACGACGACCGTTGGATGGACATCCAACAGTATACAAGCCATCTGTGGAAAGCCTCAAATCTGTGGAAAACAGCATACATCCCATCTGCCATTATTTCAAATAGTTTACATCCCATTTGCTAATTCTTACGGGTTTTTTTGGAGCCCATATTCTTTTTGTTAGCATTACAGCCCATATTGTGGCCACGGTTAAAAAATTATACGAAATTTTGCATATGTCGGTGCGGTCTGAACTGTTTTTAATCCCGAAATTTCGAGTCACATTCAGACTGATTTTAAAAAGAAATGTATATCAATATAAAATCCAATAAATTGTCCACGCATAAAAATCAATGCAATTTAAAATCTCGAAATGAAAAAAGATATTTGAAACTAATTGCCGATTTGATGTGTTTTAAAAATGTACAACCCATTCATCATTACTGATAGGCCATTTTCTGGGCCAGCCGAATGAAGCTCTCCTCGTCTAGCCCAACAGGCCTGATAAAGTGACTTACTTGACAAATCACAAAAAAACTGGGCTAGCCATTTTCAAAAAGAAAAAAAAACTAATGGGCTGGTCTGTGGTAAACATAAAAGAAAATGCTGTCTAGACAGGCCAGAGTGTCCCGCACAGCCCAGTTGACACCCTGCTTCCATCTCAAAAACATATTAGATAAATGCCACTCCAATTATGGCGATTCATAAAAATGCCACTGCAATTTCCAAACTTTGAAAAATGCCACTGCAATTTTTGCAAACTTTGAAAAGCGCCACTGCAGTTTGCGAACTTGGAAAAACGCCACTCCAGACTTCAAAAAATGCCACTAGAAATGGCATGAAATGGCATTTTTCAAACTTTGGAAATTGCAGTGGAATTTCTCGGAGGCATTTATCAAATTAACCCAAAACAAAAATAACTGGGCGAGCTGCTGTGTCCCTGGTGTCAGCCGCTCGTTGTGCAATTCTCTCGTTTATTGACTACGTTGACAATGGCATGGGACCCAGATGTCAGAAATCCACTAGGAGGAGCCATTTTTTATTGGCTTGAAATAAGGAGGCAGTTGCTTGCGTACTGCCATGACCTTGGCGGGTCCCTGCTATCATCCTCTCCACGTACAATCATCTCCTGATTGTGTACGCGTCAACTTGCTAGGCCCAAAGTCAGCCTCTATACCCGTGGAGGACAAATACAACCCATTTAAAAAATAATAGCCCATTCCATACATTCGAACGGAAAGTTCAACATTCAGAGCAAGGTAACAGGTCTGATCCACATATAGAGTACTGAACTTCCACGTTGACAACCATCATAGCCAAGTTAACTATCTACTCCCACTAGACAAGTACTAACTTACTCTTAGCTAACTAGACTATGCCGGTGGTACACGCTAAACACCGGCACCGGCGTCCTGCGCCTCGCCTCGGACTTGCCAGAGGTGCGATAGGGCGCGTTGCTCGCGCGCGTTGGCCCTTTCCATGCCGGCGTGGTCCATCGAAGCTTCGGCTTCCAAACGGGAAACCCACTTGATGAGCTGGTAGTAAAAATCAGCGTCGCAAACACATGCGTGCCCGACAGCCTCCAGGGCTATTTGCCGGGTGCCGGCCTCCACATAGTCGGCCCAGTTGCGGGCGCTCTGCTCGTGACTCAGAGCGTTGGTGCGCTGCTGCTCCATGTCCCGCTGGCGGCGCAAATCGGCGTTACGCTACTCCTCCGCCAGGCTGTCGCGCTCCAACAACTCCTTCTCCTTCGCCATGCGGTCGCGCTCCAACAACTCCTCGATCTGCGCATTGCCATCTAAAGACAGATAGAATACCTCCTCCCTCCGTCTGCCTTCCGGTGACAAACCGAACACTATTTCCAGCAGTGACCGCCTCCGGCGTCGCCTACCGCGGATGGGCGGGGGCATGGTGGACTTGGCGAGCAATGTTGGGCTGGTGGGGGCTTATGAGGATATGGCGAGTTGGTCACGGTGGCGCTGGAGAATGCCGGGAAACAGTAATTATAGGGGAAGGTAGCATGACGGTCATCGAAATTCAATGCATAATGGCTTAGCGCGCCAGCTTGCCGTGGAAAACTAGGGAAACTGAAATTATTACTGTGCCGTCCCGTCCCATCTGGGTCGCACGCCGGCATGGCGGTCAAACGAGTGCACTCGAATCATCTCCCTCCTTGTCAATAATGATTTCACGGATTTAAAAAGTCCGCAACAATTAAAGCGTATCTTTTTTCGCATTAGTTAGTTGCCTTAATTACGGCCGGCTGCATGCAGGCACTCAGAATCGCTCGCAGGCAGTACGCGAAGTAGCATGCAACGAGTCACATCCGAGGGCACGCATGCAGCCACTTAAATTGCTGGAATTAATTAGGTTTAAACTTCTGCATGCTGTTAATTATTGCCATGCCTTGGTCTTGCTGCTTTGCTCATGGGACTAATAAACCCGGACGTAGGGAGTACCTTGGTTGGTGAGAGGTTTGAATTAAGCCCTGCAAACTGGAAAGGAGGTACTAGTACGTGCGTGATCCGCTATTTATTCGTGTAGGATCGAGTAGGTCGTTTCTTGAATTGAGCCCTACAAACCGGAAAGGAGGTAGTACGTGCGTGATACGCTACTTATCCGTGTAGGATCAATAGTGTAGCTTGTCAGTTTCTTCAGAGGTAGGCATTTTTATCCGTATAGGATCGATAGTGTAGCTTGTCAGTTTCTTCAGAGGTAGGCATTTTTATTCAAAGAACTGCCACTTCGCATCTTGCGTCGCAAATAAAACTTCCAGGTCCGCATTTGTAGGCTAGCTAGTGATCGATCAGTAACTTGTAAACACTGAGCAAACAGAAATAAGTAACTGTTAATGCATCTCAATGATTCATAGATCATATACAAATATGTAGCTCCAAAAGCAAAGATCAGCCACTTCGGATCTTGCGTCGCAACTAAAACTAACTAGTACGATTCCCATACATAAGATCAACATGTTAATGCATCTCAATGATTCACAGATCTTATACAAATATGTAGCTCCAAAAGCAAAGATCTAGAAAAAACATATGTTCTTCCTACTAACATGGATGCTTCTCTTGGCCAACATTCAGTACATACTGAAAGACAAATTTGTTTGTGAAGTCTACAATTCCTCTTGCAAACGTAAGTGGTTTCACCAACAACTGGAACCATGAGAATGAACCACACATGATGGAGGAACATCCACTACAATATGATTTGATCTTCTCTCGATCACACCGCGAGACTATTTTCGGAATACAAACTTTAACTTAGGGAAAATGATGCCCATTGTATAATTAGACCAAAGCAATGAAGCACCAACTGTTGGCCAGTAAATAGTACAGTACTACTTTTCTGCAGTCCACAAAGTGACTATCCAATCTTTGTGTCTATTTTCAAATGGCACTGCATGCAGTGACTATACTATTCTCTTGTGCAGTTCAACCAAAATTGCAGATACTTTGTTTGTTTGCCAAATAGCAATGGGCAGACATCTCTGTCTGCACAAATATCAAGCAGCTAGTAAACATATACCACACCATGTTCGCAGTGATGGAAGAGGTGAAATCGATACAGCCGAAATTGAGCATCCAATCATTGAATCATGTCCTGCACCTCCAATGTAGGTCCATCCTGCCAATAAATTCACATGCAAACCACTAGTATTACTATCTAATGACAGTACAAAAAGAGTAGCAAGATAGTAGCAAACCATGTACCTTCGTAATGAACAGCTCATAGTGCCACCAATTGGATATAAAGGTTCGGAAAAAAACATGCTCCTAATGTTGAACCAGTTGGACTTTTTGTGCAGCTCCACTAAAATCGAGCATCCCTGTTTGCATAGATACTGAAAGTGTGATTACTATAAAAGTGGCACTAGTTGAAGCATAGACTCACAAATATAAGCATTCCAATTTCTTAATGGGAAAAGGTAGCAAGACTGTTTCTAACCACCTGTTTGAAGGAATAAATAAAGCAACAGCGGCTGATGTCAGGAAGGCATACATAGTTTTTTTATGAAAAACTGAGCCATTCCTGACCTTTCCTCTTTTTTTAAGCAAATTTTGTGCAGTTCTACTAAAATAAAATGCCATCACCGCCTTGACAATTTAGTTACACTATACAAAAGGAAATGACTTAACATTACATCATGATGTCGGGTATGTAGTAGACAGGCATTAGAGACAAACATACAGACCTCCTCCGATAACATAATGAACATTAATTTTAACAAAGGTGTGACTATCTTTACCGGGATAATTTGAGTGAACTCTACACCCTCTGTTCCTTAATATAAGACGTTTTCGTGGTTCAATTTAAAGTACCCAAACGTCTAGTATTTAGAAAAACAGGTAGTAGTTTTCTTGAGCACATATCTGGGAAAGGTTGCCACACTTTATTTATGTCCATACGCTAATGCAACACCATTCGAATACTACAAATATACACTAATCCAGTGGCTAGTGCAATAGTAGAGTAGTTAGTTTATTACAGGGTACAGTACAATGGTTTTACTAAACAGATTTCAATAAGCTCTAGCACTGGAAGGTTTCTATAAGAATTAACAATACAGAATGTAAAGGTAACAAGTTTCAACATTAGTATATTAGTTGTGCATGAGCATTAAACCAAATACAAAAGTCTTAAGGTAACTAGCATTATTAACTAATGACAGTATAAAAAAATTGCAAACCATGTACCTCCAAGGTAAATATCATTTCGAACTCGGGGGGACTTTAAAAATTGCTATCCCAATCTTGATAATCGATCAAACATAAAAACTTGATCTTTCCTCTTGATAATCAAGAGAACAGCCGGAGGAGGAGGTGCCCACTCTTGACCTTTCCTCTTGTCTTCATAATTGTCTGTGCAGTTTAACCAAAATAAAATGACATCAGCGCCTTGGCATTTTGGTGACACTGTACAAAAAAATTAACTTATCTCATGAAAGTGAGGTATGTAATCTATAAGCATTAACAGTGCAAAAATCTGAAGGTTATAAAATTGCTTGACTTGACTATTGGCGTTATACTAATAGCAAAAAAAGTGGCAATAAGAGCATGGGAGGCCCACTCGGACAGTGGGCGCACCAGTACGATGTACCTCCACGGACGCAGAGTGGTGAGGGAGGTATGGTTTCCCAGAGCAACAAATATCCAGGCAGCATATGTGGATTACGTCCCATTTTTGTTCTCTTTAGCCACCTTTTTCCTATGTGAGGACAACAAACTGATCGACCTGGTCATTCTCTATTGTGTTGTTATGCCTTTCTACCCTTCTTCAACCAAGAGACATGAGACTCGTTCCTTAGCTACTGATTTTCCCCTTTTCAACCTAGATGCGGGTTCGATGCCTACTCTCTTGGACAGTCCAGTCTCCCTTCCTTTCCTTATTCAACCCAGACATGCATTAGTCTGTATGAAGTAGGGTTTCCTTTAATAGTGCAAATTATGGTTTTCGTCTGCGTGGCCAGCAGAGCAGAGGATAGCAAATTGGGAAGATGGTGGAGTGGAAAAAGATCCACATGCAACGACGTGCCAGATGGGGCAATAGAACAAGGGTATGGTTCGAAAAGAGGTAGCATACCTGAGGGTCGGCGGGAAGTGGCTTCGCTCGTGGTCGTCATCCTCCGCACACACTACGGCAGCGATCCAGCGCGGGCGCTAGGTCTGAGAGGACGACCTTGTCGTCAGTACGTGACCTCGCTCGCCGATGACAAGTGCGTCAACGCTGCATGTCCTTTTCTTCCCCGACGGATCTGTGACCACCGGTGAGGAGGGAGAGAGGGGCCGTCTTTTTCAGATCTGGAGAGAGGGTGGTAGCGTGAGAAGCAAGTGGGCAGCTCTTGGCAAGAAAGCGCTGAAGCTCCAACCTATATATCTTCTTTATACTACTAGTACTGGAGGTGGAGTAGTGATAGAGTAGTTTATATTTTCTCTGCGTACAGTACCAGTTAGTCGTGCTTGAAAACTGAACGGCGTGCCATTAAAAAAATAAAGGCCGATAACTAATGCGGCACCTCGGGCCAACGCGGCCAGATCGCATTTTGCACGAGAAATTACACACCATGTCTCGTTGACATGTGGTCCCATTCCACATATCAGTGAGACGACGGCGAGTAGTAGGAGTATTTCCGAACCGACGTATAGGCTGGGGCGCCCCTTCGTGAACCGTGGCAAACTGGAAACCATCCACCGACTCTTCGCCTTTCCCTCTCGATTTGGAACTGATGTCGCACGCTCTTCCTCACCCTCCTCCATTTTCCTTCAGCCCTTCACCCTTTCTTATGCCATTGTTCGATCGTCTTCTCCATGGAGGGAACAGGACGGAAACGACCCCGTTATTCTTGCCCCGATCTGAAAGATGACGTGGTGGAGGAACTCATTGATCGGTGCAACGTCATCACCTCGGCTAGCATGGTAGGTTCGTTCAAGCCCATTCTCGACTCAACTAATAACATCATTACAAGGAACCCAAGAGTCAAGGAGCGGTTTGATCTCCCCTATCTTCTTCGCCGTGACCCTTATGACTGGTGCCGTCACGACGGAGGCCTCGCCCTGTGCAAGTTGATGCCGCTTGATAATGATACGTATGATGTTAAGATGCCATCGCTTGAGGGCAAGGCTTGGGCAGGCGCAAATGGAGATTGGGTTGTTTACATTGGGTCCAACTGCGAGTGGGAACTTGTGAATGTGTACACTCGTGACCGGGTTCCACTTCCAAAAATCTTAGCAGACTGCCCAGAGGTTGAGCACACTGGTATTGTACGCACGTTCAAATACAATCATGGTGACTGTCTTCTACGGAAGATAGCAATTTCTCGAGTCCCCGACCGCTCTTGGAATTACAACAACTATGAAGTTGTTGCTATCTTCACCAAGCTTGTTGCCGTCGTCAATGGTTTGACTGGATGGATATTGCTCAAAAATCAGTTTTTGTACACGGATGAGTACTGTGATGCAATTCAATACGAGGGCCTTGTGTTTGTTGCCACCACTCGTGGCACTGTTTTTGCATGGCATCCTTGTTGTTTTGGTACATTTGTCTTCCACCGTAATTATAATTTTTTCATCCACATGCATGCGGGTTAGCAAGGATGGTCATAGTGGGGAGTAACTTAGACTAGTAACATGCATATGTTACTAGTTTATGTTACTACCTCTATAGTGCATAGTATCTTAGATTAGTATCATAGGTGGTCTCATTTATTGCCATGCATGACACATAATAGCATCACATTTATTATGTTATGGTATCTACCTATGTTACTATAACCATCTCTCTCTTCCTTAATTGCCTGCCACATAAGCATGTTTGCGAGTCCCAAGTGCATGATACTACTTATGTTACCCCCACTATGGCCAGCCTTACTAATTAACCTTCTTCTTGTGTTTCCAAGGTCCTGTGAACATTCCATCACCTATATTTGAAGATTTTTATAACCAAGGGGGATATGATGATGGTGATGATCACGAGCATGAGGACGAGCAGCGCCCATATACTATTTGGTGCCTGACAACTAATTCCGATGGATCACCTCTTCCCGTGTGTATACAGCCCACTGATGATGTTACTGCTAAGGAAGCAGGTGTAGTCTCCCATGGTCGCACTCTCCGGACCTATTCCAACACCCGTCGCATGGTATTCGGGATGGATACTAGTGTGCTAGCGCCAACTCCTTCTCCCTGGTACAGAATTGATAGTCTTGGAGAAAACTCGCTCTTCCTTGGACAAAACTATCCAATGATGGTGAAAGGCGATCCAACTGCTATTGACACAATGTTACTACCATTTATGAGAATAAACTGTGTCTATACCTTGGACATTTGGGTGGTTACCTACCCTGGTACTGATATAGTAGGCCGCTTCAGCCTCGATGATCAGTCCTGCGTTGGTCTCCAGATCGACAATGGATGGCCCATCCCAGAGAATCACTTGCAGTTCAAAGCAAGCGTTTCCAACGCCGAGGAATGGTTGAGTTGAAGTTCATTTCATTGCTTGTTATTTGTTGTGTGGTGAAAACTTTTGTATTTATAATGTATCCTTGTTGTCGATGTGGGTTGATGACCTGTTGTATGTAATAAAATGATATGCCTGTGATAAACTTACTAAATTTATGAATGGCTTTTGAGTTGCTTCTGTGAGTGAGTGGTGCGACTAGGCAAAAAAATATTTACCGAATACATAATTGTACGTGCATTGCAACAGGTTATCAGATGGGGCTAATCAACAATAGTAGTACACTATTTGTACTAGCTTCACATGCTTTGCGCATCGTGCGGGTGTTTTTACTGTAGCCATACTGTACTATGTAACCAGCACCTCAAATCCTCGATACTAGTAGACTATATAGTACTAACTAGTAGTAGTAGGGTGGCATGGGCCAGAACAAGCATTCATGTCCAGGAGTATGGCACACGCCACCAGCACGACTTCCATCTGACATCATATTTCTTGGAGTCTGTGCTAGAGCAATCTCTTCAACCTCATTGTTTCTCTAACTCAGCCATTGCGCGGCGGGCGAGGTGGGGGTTTGCCGATAGTCGGTTTCCTTAACTGCGGTCCCACTTGTAAGGCCAACTGCAACGCACGACCCCAAACGGACCTCCATTTTGCACGAACTCCAACGATAATTTTGACTAGAAAAGCAAGACCAAAGGAAACAAGAACCACAAGAATACATTTTACTACTCCTGTAAGTTGGATTAGTGCCTTCTCAATGCATTCATTGTTGATCTGCGGAGGCTCGATCTTGCGTGCTTATTTCTTCTTCGAGTGTAAAGAAGTAGACGTTGCTTCCTCGCATCTAGTCTCATGTCTAGCCTCTATTCTAGTACTCCCTCCTGTCCGTTTTTCTCTGCATCTAAGCAGCAATACGCATACCAAGTAGGAGTATCAACAAGTGCACTAATCTCATCTATAGCCTCTGTGCTAGCTAAAAGTGATAGAACATCTACTAAATAGCGCTCTATCAATATATGGATGTACTCTTCTTCCCAATACAAAAACTTGCATCCATTCTACTCCCTCCGTTGCACAATACATGCCTTCTATTTGTCAAAATATATATGTATCTAGACATGTTTTAGTATATAGGTACATCCATTTTTGGACAAATGGAAGTCAAGTATTTTGGAACAGAGGGAGTACACAATAAATTTTTTAAGTTAGCACAACTAGTCTAATCCAAGAGCACAACCGAAGATTTGGTCGGGTTCTTCCTTCTTTTGCCGACACGTGGGACATCCAGCATCCAGGTCGTGTCATGAAAGAAAATAGAGTGGTAGTTGAAGACACGAGATGTGCATCTTGGATTAAACTGTAAATAGAATCTTACTACTCTTGAGTAACTCCAAAAGCGGCCACCTAAGATCTTTCTTGGATTTGTTTTTCATCGCCAGCACATTGAGGTGAAAGATGTGCAGGTTCAGTGGGTCCGCTTGTGTTTTCACTGACATGTGGGACCGCATGTGAGAAAACAGACAATGGGCTCCGCGCGTCCGCTGGCTGGCTGAGAAGAGAGATAGAGGAGTGCTGAGCACGGACTGCAGGAAATTTGTTCTACGTACGGTACCTCGATATAGGCTCGATATAGTGGGGTGGCATGGGCCATAACTAGCATTCACGTCTAGCACTACGGCACACGCCACCCACACGAGTCCCATCCGACACCAATTTTCTTCGAGTCCGTGCTACAACCATCTCTTCTCCCTCCTGTTTTCTCAGCCATCGCGCGGTGGGTGGGGTGGGGGTTGGCCGATAGTCGGTTTGCTCAACTACAGTCCCACTTGTAAGTGAAAATGCAACACCGCACGCATTCCCGCTTGAGCGGCGTGCCGGATCAACCGTGTGGGAGTGCGACGCGAACACGGCAGGCTTTTCCTTTTGAACTCGTAACTTGTAAAATTTGGTTCTGCTCCATGGCGCGATCGATAGATAGAAAATAACGATTTTTCCTAGACTAATGAGAAGTTTGGTTCTGGCGCCGTTCATGCATGGAGTAGGTACGAAAATTATGAAGTTGATGCGAAAGGTAAGATAATTACTGTAGTATCATATACTACTACATGGATTTGATGGAAAGATAAAAATACATAGGGATCCATCAACGACATCCTCACGCCCTAGTGCGCTGGGTCAACAACCGAAGTGTGAGGAGCAGCGGCGTTGGCGGTGAGCTCAACGTGCTTCTGAACAGTGCGTCCAAGGTTGCCCTGCGGTCCAAGAAGGCCAGTGTACTATTGTCCTCCTCTTGCATGCGCGTAGACGTGGGTGATTATGTCCATGGTGTCTTGCTGCGCCAGGCATTGCGCGGCGAGCGCGACCTCAAGGTGGACATTCTCCGGTTCAACGGCGGGCAGTCGCAGGGCCACCAGTAAGTCGAAGAGGTTGTCACCATAGTGGCCGTTGAGGGTGGCGGGCATCGCAGAGCCTGGGCACGTCGGCTGAAGGCTTACGTCAAAGTCATCCGCGAGCTTCTTGACAACGGTGAACTTGTCGACGAAACCGATGAGGACCTCGTCGAACAAGGAGATGAAGCTGTTGTCCAAGCGGCCCCTCGCCCTGCCGGCCTCAAGAAATACTACCTGGAGACGTTCCTCGTTGTCGGGCCGCAGGCCGGCGTCGTGGACCATCTGGCACAGCCGGCTGATGCTCGCGCTCATCGCCTCCATGGGTCTAGCTTAGCTTCTACTAGTCAACTGATCTTGCGATTCGAGTGATCACTCTTGCCCTTGGTTAGCGTGCGTAGGTGCGTAGGATTTCATACTACTCCTCGGCCCTCTACTGCACCTGCCTTTGGCTGTATGATAGGTGGGCCAGCCACCCCCTGGGCCCACGTGTCATTCACCCAAAGGCAGTTGCCGTAAGTCAATGAAGTTGCGCCCCCCTCCGTGCCGGTGCAGTATAGTCATCTCACCGGACCTCTAGTTGGGGCCAAACGAGAGAAGTTTGATGTTTACTGGTTTATTGGTCCTCTTTGCATTTTGCGCCAAGTTTTGACCTTTGATTTAACTAATAAAATGTTAATGCATGTAAAAAAAATGTTGTGTAAGTCACATTACGAAAACCAAATAATCCCAAAACACTTAGGCACGGTGCATTAATTCCCTCCTTGTTTCTTATTTCGTGACATAACAACCAATGAGAGATGTGGGCCGTGCATGCTTTCAATGACTTGAGACTACCAAACATGACATGCAGTGTTTAGTTCATTGCATGTAATCCTATTAAGACTCTAGTTAGCAAGAAAACATTAAGTTCTCTCGCCGATAGGAATAAAACACCATGTATTTATTTACAGAGGGAGTAGTACATTTTTTGTGACATGCATTACTAGATATTGCTAGTCAAATACTAAAATCCAGATGGACGTGGTAGTACTCCTAAATCCAGACGGTGGTGCTACTAGTACTAGTAGTAGTACTACCAATGTAGTACTCCTAGGAGTACTAGCACTGTACTACCCGTTGGTCAAATTATTACGTGCTGCTCCTCACAGTGAAGTGACAAGACCCTGCGCCGGAGATGACACCCGAGTATAGGCGCCGTGTTCGGCATACCATAGTCAGCCTCATCGTCTGCAGTCACTATCATCATGGCTGTAGAGCTAGCCTGCTTACAACTAGCCCTGTTCGACATAATTTCCCGTGCGTAGATGCCCGTGCATTGCACGGAACACCAAGATTGGGGGTGGACTGCTCCGGCAGCGGCCATCGCGCTAGATTTTTCCACGGCCTTCTAGATGTGGTGGGGAGGAGATAAGGCTGATTGTGAGAGACAAGGAGTTGTTTGTAAATAGGGAACAAGTGCGGGCATCCTTTTGCAAAAATGGAGAAGCTTGGTTTATATGCGTCAGATCTAGATCCGACGGCTACTGGTGAAAGATGGGAGGCACAACATCATCACCAACTCAGGACCTGTTTGATTCGCAGGATTTTGAAAACGCAGGAATAGGACACGGCAATATTACAAGTTTCAAACTGATATTACAAATGTTAGGAGTAATGCTGCACCTAGGAAGAGGAAATTACTAGGAAGTTCACGTAAGAACTTTCGTTACTTTAGGTGGACGCAGCGTTATCGTACAAACTAAAATCCACCGCCCTGACAAGTCACTAATGGGCAAATAAGTTTTCGAGTCTTTTACCACTTGATGTTTCAAAAACAAATTCAGCTTCTGCCGGGACTTTGTCATTTAGTCTTAGATGCTTGCGGTGATCAGCAGGCCATTCATTGTTGCGCCAGAGAACACCAAACCTCATTACCTTGAGCAGACTTGCCTCCAGAACAAAGAACCTGGCCAATTTAATCTCAGATGTGCTGCCTCGGTAGTCGATCAAATCAATTTCTGTAAGATGGAGATCAAGGCATTCGATGAGATTGTTATAGTGCAGCACATTTTTCACTTTCGGGTCTTTTTTTATCTGCAAAAGAAGAGAACATATTAGAGCAGCTGGCTGCATAAGATTGTCGTGTCATCAAGAGGTACCAATATCATTCGCTCATACGATAGAGTTGGCTGGCTAGTGATATTTTTTCACTCTCTCTCTCTCTCTCTTTCTGTTTCCTCTCATTTAACTAGGAGCACGTGAAGAGCTTGGGCATTTGTTGCCTTCCACTATGTGGCTGATGCCATATTTCGCAAAAGTATGCCACATAATATGCATCGATGTCAAATCAAAAGATTTTGGCACCGCTCTCGCGATGTGAGAGAGTTGGCACCGCTGTGCACACAGACCCACATGTATAAACAAATCAATCAAACCAACTACACCAGCCTCTCACTCTCCCAAACAAGTGTTTTTTATTGCCTCAGTCCTCTCTCTCTCTCTCCCACGCAGTGTTTTTTCATTGCGTGAGTTAATTTGGCACCGGAGCAATGTAAGTGCTCCAGATTGGGGCACCAGGTGAGCAATGGAGGGGCATCGATGCCAAATGCATCACAAGTGAATTTGGCACATGTTTTGGCCTACATAGCCCACTTTTGTACTCCCTCCGTCCCAAAATTCTTGTCTTAAATTTTTCTAAATATGGATGTATCTGGTTACATTTTAGTGTTAGATACATCCGTATCTAAACAAACGTAAGACAAGAATTTTGGGACGGAGGGAATACTACCTCGTATTTAGTATAAAATTTTGACCATAGATTTACCTAAGAAAATGTCAATGCATGTCACTAAAAATTACACCATTTGAAATTATGTTCAAATACAAATCCAACGATATAGTCCTTAGTGACATGCATTAACATTTTGTCAGTTAAATCTATGGTTAAATTTTGATACTACAAAATTGGAAGAGTAAACCAGGACGGAGGTAGTACTTGCCCTTAGGGTAACCATAGAGTTACTGGAGTAGTCTAAGCTACTTTCCACTATGACTAGCCTAGGCTACTATAGTAGTACAGCATAAAAATGATGCAGGTGATCACGTGAGAAAAAATATTAAAAACATTTCTTTCGGTGCAGTGCATAGATGTAGTTTTGAACAATACACTTGTCATCGTAATTTGGGGAAATTACAAAAAAATTGAGCTACGTTGTGATTACCGTTTACTAATAGGAAAGAAGTTTCACCTCGATGAGTAGCTTCTCCGTGCATGGAAAGCATGTAAGGAATCCAACAACTTGATCCAGATTGGGGCCGATAGATTTTAGTGCTAAGATCTTCACTGTGCGCATGGACTGGGTCAAGCTTGTGGGAATCATTTTCTGGAAGACAGTCGTAAATACATCAAGAAGAAATTTAAAAACGTGAATTTCAAGAAGACGAAGAAGAAGATGAGTGCTGTACCTGAACGATTACGGATCCAATAAAGAGTTCGGAGAATTAGGCAGACGAGTACACCAACGCTGTCAATTTTGGCGCGTCAATGACCCTGATTTTTGTTGGACCTTCTAGATTCGATACAAGCAATCTCTCAAGGAAAGGCGCATTCTCAATGACCATAATGTGGAACAGCTGGAGTGATCTCTTCCCAATTGATGTCTTGTTGCGGGGCCAGCAAGACACATGAATCCATCGGAGATTCGTTGAGGCGATGTGGAGTCTAATGAACCCGTGGATCTACTCAAGACGAAGGTACTCGAGCGCAGTACAGCTGCGGAGCAGGTGCTCCATAGCCTTCTTCGAGATGACAACGTCAAAGAGGTCTAGCTACTTGAGTTGAGGGAGAAGAAGGGCGGGCGCGGCATTAATCTAGGGAAGATAGCAGGAGCTGAAGCTGGCGCGGCGCAGTGTTGGCGTGAGGCGGAGCGCGGACGGCGGCAGAGAGCGACATCGTCTAGCTTCAAAGCTGAGCTCCTCGAGCTGATCTAGGGTGGGTTATAAGAACTACTCGTCGAACTTGGGTTGGACCTTGCAGTTGGTACTGAACATGCAGATGTCAAGGCATTTGGCTAGCCAGGGTGCGATGAAAGGATCTTGGAGACTGCAGCCATGCGTTTGCAATCCCCATCGCAGAGGCAGCTATCGACGGTGAGGTTGAGGGGGACGCAGCGCCAGAGGGGGCGCCACCGCCGGGAGAGCAGGGCGGTCCGCACGGCAGATTTGGTGGGGAGGAGGCCGATGATGATGAGCAGGATGTCATCGAGGAGGCTGCAGATGAAGTCCAGGCTCGGCGGATGCGGTTTTGGCTCGAGCGGCCTCCGCTTGTTGGCTGCCTCACCGTCCATCTCAACCGGCGGCGACGCCGGTGTACACGTGTGCTGGTGTGTGTTGTGTGCTGGGTGTGCGCGAGTTCATCCTTCTGTGCATGCCGCCGCGTAGTGGTGAATTGTGCACGAGTGCGTCCTGCGCGTGCAAGAAGTTTGTCCTAAATGTGCCCTCAATTTACTAGCATGCGGGGTGCTACCTCAAGTGGTTTCAACTTTGTTTCCTTCACCGCGTGTCAGATGGGCCTCTAGTTTACTTATTTTCACCCACTGCCACATGGGCCAGCACACCAAGATACAAAACACGAGCTGACAATGCAGCATGTGGATTGGTTGACCAGTCAACTAAACAATATACAGAGCTATACACTGACACAGTGAGCGTATAATCCGTCGGTATAGAGATTTCGAGTGAGAGGGGAGGCCCATGAGAGATAGCAGAGAGAGAGAGAGAGAGAGCTACTCCCTCCGTTCGATAATGTAGTTACAACATTTTTTTAAAGTCAAACTTTTGAAACTTTGACCAAGTTTATAAATAAATTACTTACATCGGCAATACCAAAGATAAATGATAGTATGAAGTAAGTACATGTTGTGATGAATCTAATGATCGTTCCAAATGTAAATGTTTTTCTCCACATGTACCTAGTCAAACTTTTCTGAGGTTTGACTTTTCAAAACATCCATATGCTTATGGACGCGACAGAGTCCCTGACGAGAGAGAAAGAGAGAGAGAGAGAGAGAGAGAGAGAGAGAGTGAAAAAAGTGTGTGTGCGTGTGTGAAAGAGACATGGACAACACACGATAAAAGTGGAGAAAAAGCGTGCATGTCTTATGCAAACATATCACACATGCATCTTCGACAACGAAGGCAAGGTGAGGAGATAGTGTGTGGTTGTTTGGAACCGAGAGAGGAAGACCCCTAGCACATGGCCAAGAGGGGTCTGACAAACAAGGGAGAGAGGTCGAGAGAGACGTACGGAGAAAATGCAGACATGGGGAGGAGAGAGTGTATGTTTGTCATAGAGAGATCCCCTGGAGATCGTGATGGGACTACATGGGTGGGAGATCGAGTGACAAGGTGTGTGCGCGATAGAAGATGCCCCGAGAGATATCGAGATAGACGTATGGATGGAAGGAGACAATACGTGTGTTCCTGATGACTAGTAAGAGATAATCATACTTAGGAGGGGGGGAGTGCTTGCGCCTATGGCCCTGTTTGGATACTCTAAATCAGTTAGAGGTTAGAGTTAGATTCTAACCCTGAACTAACTCTAAGTAAAGAGGTGTTTGGATGGCAGGGTTAGATGGAGCACGGATACGGCGAGGCACCTTCACGGGCGGTGCGAGAGGGAGGGAGGGAGAGGACGAGAAGCTTCGAGGAAGTGGGGAGGGATCTGCTGCGGGGAGAGCGAGAGAAAAAAGTGTTTATTAGTGGTCCCGAGAAGAACTAACCCAAATAAGTACCTGTTTGATGGGTTAGTTTTTTTGGATGGTTTAGATGCATCTATCCTAAACTAACCCTCCTGTTTGGATCTTTTTGGGTTAGTTGACTCCAAACTAACCCAAACTAACTCTAACCCATGGATCCAAACAGAGCCTATGATGGAGTGAGGGATTATGGTACTTAGGGGGGTGCGTGTCACATGGAGAGAGAACAAGGGCGGAGAGTGTTGGATGGGTCTATATGTATAGCGCAAGAGAGACATGTGTATGTGTGAACCAGGGAGGTATAAGGCCCATTTGGCTTGCGTCGTGAGCATCTTTTGCGTGGCCTGGGGCTTGTGGCTGGATTTCATGCATGCTTGTTTGGTTGCTACCCTGTGAAAAAGAAAGCCCGCCTGGGTTGGGTTCCCTTGCACTTTAATTAGCCTGGCTGAACTCCAGACACTACAAGTAGCCTGGCCCAAGCGACCGATTTTGAATGCCTGGCCGTGCCTGGTGGTGAGGCCACGAGGCTAACAGCAACATGGATGGATATTAGCATTAAATAATTGATGCATGGATTGATTGATGGGACATTGATGCTTTGCCTGGCCCAGGCATGAACCAAACGCTTCAGCACCACACAAGCCTGGTCAGGCAGAAATATTTTACATATCACGTCCACACCAGGCAGTACCGACCATCAAGGCATGAGGGTCAGGTCAAGAACCAAACTTACCAATAAAGTTTGAGAGAGATTGAGGAGCCCCGATAAGGCTGAGTGGTGCGTCAGGTAGCTGAGAGGGGGAAGAGATATTCTATCCGCTCGATAATGCAGTGCATGTGAATTTTTAGAAGTCAAACTTTGGAAACTTTGATCAGGTTTACACAAATGTTATTTATATCTACAATACCAAAGATACATCATACAAAACTACATCTCATGGTGAATCTAATGGTATATGTTTGCCGTACTAGTTGTAATTCTTTTTCTCCACGTACATGGTCAAACTTTGTGATGTTTGACTTTTCAATAAATCTATGTGCTATGGACGGAGGTGAGTGCCTCAGTCGAGACAGATCAAGTGCGTGTGAAGGAGAATGAGTAAGTGTGCAAAAAGAGTATGTGTGTGAAAGAGAAAGTGACAACAAACGATAAATTAGAGAGAGAGTGTGTTTTTTCATTTCTTATGCGAACATATCATGCATGCATCTCCGAGATGGAAAAGAGAGGTGAGGAGATACACAAAGATAGCTAGTGTGTGATTGTTTGCAATGGAGAGAGACACACCTATAGCACATGTCCAATAGAGGTCTGGCCAACAAGGAAAAAAGGTCGAGAGGGACACATGGATGGCATGGACGCATGGGGAGGGAGAGAGGGTGTGTTTGTGATAGAGAGATCCCCTCGAGATCGTGAGGGGACTATATGGGTGGGAGATCAAGGGAGTGCGTGCGCGATAGAAAGATGCCCCGAGAGAAATCGAGATAGACCATGCACATGATTGTGATGGAGACTAAGATTAGCTAGTCATATACATATACGGGGGACTGCGTGTGCCTACAATTGAGTGAGAGACCATCATACTTGGCTAGCTGGGCATGAGATTGTGTGTGTGTGTGCGTGTGAGATGGAGAGAGAACGATGGAGAGAGATAGAGTTTTAGATGGGCATATCGAGTGCGAGTTAGATATGCATGTGTATGTGTGACCCAGGTGGATGGAGAGTTTGAGAGAGAGGGGGAAGAGCTCCGAGGCGACATAGTGGTGCGCCAGAGAGTTACGGGCAAAGAGCCAAGGAATTTGTGTGCGTACGATGAGTGCAGCCAAGATATCTAGCTTGGACTAGCTAGAGTATCATACATAGTGTGCGAGAGAGACCTATAGATGGTGTGTATATGAATGCGGACTAGAAAGACCCCCCCCACACACACAGATAGAGAGAGAGGGAGAGAAAGGGAGAGGGACAAACAAGGTTTTTGTGTCGGATGCATGCGACAGAATTGAAGATTGTCGGCGAGAGAGAGAGTGAGAGAGAGAGAGAGAGAGAGAGAGAACAGGAGTCCGGGAGAGGGGGAGGTCGCGTTTTATGCATCAAAGACTGATATAAACTTGCATTCAAATATTTCAATTGGAGACCATGTTGTCTGCAATCCACACATGAACGGATATATGCGTATATCAAACAAGTTCATTAATTTGACTTTCAACATGTTCATGGAGTACTATAATACTGTACAACATGCTACTCGATTGAGGTGTTCAATTTTGGATTTAGTTCACTATTTTGACCTACTGAATGAGCTAGTTCATTGAATCGAGATATTTCATTTTGGGTTTGATTCGCGTTTTTGAGTGGGTCAACTATTTGTCATATAGTAAATCGCTAGCAACGAGCATGTAAAAACACATTACTCCCGAGCATCATCTCTCCATCTAAAAAAGAAGTGGCAAGCTAATATTTCAAAATTTGATTCGAATCGACTTGGTAAGGTAGACGTGGATGCTCGTTCTCCCAAAATTTGAACGAACCGTTAAACATCCTCTCTGCTTGGTGGAATTCGCCCGAGAAAATAAATGGGAGACACGAAATTACCATCCTATGTGGGACACACATCAATTGGCCCATTGTACATCGAGGGTAGTTCGTAACTTCATCCAAGCGCGCCTTCTCCTCGGCCGAAATGACATGTGCCGAATAATTCATAAACCATGGTCAGCAAAACACGCTCTCCTTGCCCGAAATAGCTCACGCCCACTATTTCAAAACACGCTCTCCTCGCCCGAATTCGCTCGCACCCACTATAGTTCAAAACACGCTGAGGGAGTCCCGGATTAGGGGGTGTCTGGATAGCCGGACTACCATCATTGGCCGAAGTATCATCGGCCGGACTATCATCATCGACCGGACTCCAAGACTATGAAGATACAAGATTGAAGACTTCGTCCCGTGTCCGGATGGGACTTTCCTTGGCGTGGAAGGCAAGCTTGGCGATACAGATATGTAGATCTCCTACCATTGTAACCGACTCTATGTAACCCTAGCCCTCTCCTGTGTCTATATAAACCGGATGGCTCTAGTCCGTAGGACAATAACAACAACCATTACAATCATACCATAGGCTAGCTTCTAGGGTTTAGCCTCCTTGATCTCGTGGTAGATCCACTCTTGTAAACATCCACAATATCAATATCAATCAAGCAGGACGTAGGGTTTTACCTCCATCAAGAGGGCCCGAACCTGGGTAAAACATCGTGTCCCTTGTCTCCTGTTACCATCCGCCTAGACGCACAGTTCGGGACCCCCTACCCGAGATCCGCCGGTTTTGACACCGACATTGGTGCTTTCATTGAGAGTTCCTCTGTGCCGTCACCGATAGGAAGGATGCCTCCTCCCGTCTTCAAGGACGGTATTTTCGCCAAAGGAGCCTTGGCCGCCGGCCAAACTATCCGGCTAGGTGGTTTTCTTATGACCGCCTGTCCGGCCACCGCTTCGACAATGACCTCTCAAGTCGTCAAAAGCAATCTTCACGTCAGCTCGGAATTCGCCGAGCGGCTGGATCCAATAGAGCTCTCGTCCGTAAACGAGCTCTTGGATCGCATCGCCGCCCTGGGAGTCGCTACAGACTACAATCAGATTGGGCTTAAAACCGATCTGAGAGAGATTAACTCTCCCCAGGTCACCCACCACGTTGCAGTGGTAGAGGAACAATGCGGCGACTCTTCTCCTGTATTGAAAACTAGTCATGTCCGGGCTCCCGAACCCCCCATGCCGGATTCCCGCGGAGGGACGGACTTCGATCAAGCACTGAACTTAAAGTCAGGCATCGGACCAGACTCGTTGGACAACGTCCAGCAATCCAAGCTTCCAAATTTGGAAACTTCTCGGCCTTCGAGCCTTGAGATGGGTAGGGTTCCGGACTTAATTCCACCCACCCGCCCAGACATATGCGATCTATCTCTAATCCGGCAAGAGCCCGCTGAGACAGTACATCACTACTGGGCCAGATTCCTCCTGGTTATGGACAGGATAAAGGACTGCCGAGAGGAAAACGCAATCTCAATTTTTTGCAATAATTGCACGGACGAGGGAATCTTGAACGCCGTCAGCCGTCGTGAAATTACACGCTTCGCCGACCTGGCGTCCATAGTACGAAAGTACTGTGCGATGGAGAGTTTCCGGACAACCGAAAATAAGTTTTGGGACAATCCGGCCCCGAATACAACCCTAGTCCGCAACAAAGGGGTGCATTACACTCAGGCACCAGATACAAAAACCAAAAAGCAAAAACCCATAAAGGGCACAGAACCGTACTGGAGGGATGGCTTAGCGGACCCTGTAAAATTCACAGTATAGAAGGCACCGTCCCAACACATAGCCTTCGAGCATGTTGGATATTACGGCAGGTGGCCAAAAGTGGAGAGGAGCTTCTAGCCCCGGAAAACCACTCCAACAACATCGGTACGGTATCAACAGTCTTCGAGACTTTCGCATCAAATAATATGCGGAAACGAACAATCCGCAGCCTCGCCGAAGTCTACCAAGTAGCAACAACTAATCCATGGAGCGACACAGCCATCACCTTCAACGCCAGCGACGAACCTAAATTCCGAACAGCCCGAGCTCCAGCCGCACTGGTACTTAGTCCAATAGTGGACGGCTTTCGACTTACAAAAGTCCTCATGGATGGCGGCAGCGGATTAAACCTCATCTACGAGGAAACCCTTCAAAAATGGAAATAGACTGGAGCCGCATTGAGCGAAGCAGCACAACCTTTAGAGGAATAATCCCTAGCCGGGAGGCGCGCTGCACAGGAAAAATCACACTCGATGTGGTATTCAGCTCGCCGGACAATTACAGATCCGAAGAAGTCACGTTCCAAGTGGCCCCGTTCAACAGCGGATATCACGCTATATTAGGACGAGAGGCATTCACAATTTTTCAAGCCGTACCCCATTACGGGTACATGAAGCTCAAAATGCCTGGGCCCGGCAGAATAATCACTCTCGTTAGTGATCCGGACATAGCACTCCGCGCCGAAAACAAGACAGCCGCATTAGCCTTAGAGGCACTATCCGAAGCCCTAGCGGCAGAGGAACTCACCGCGCTGCGCTCTACGGTGAATAGGGACGATGTGATACTCGATAAGAGATCCAAGTCCACCTCCTTTAAACCAGCAGATGAAATAGTAAAATTCCAGGTCCACCCAACGGACCCGACAAAGACGGCCTCCATCGGGGCACAATTGAACCCTGATGTAGACGCCGCACTGCGAGAATTCCTTCGGGAAAATTGGGACATTTTTGCCTGGCACCCCTCGGATATGCCCGGAATCCCACGCAGATTGGCAGAACACAGCCTAAACATCCTAAAAGGATTCAAGCCAGTCAAACAGGCTCTTCGACGATTTTCTGAACCCAAAAGACAGGCAATGGGAGAAGAGCTAGCCAAACTATTGGAAGCCGGATTCATCAGAGACATCAAACATCCGGATTGGCTAGCAAACCTGGTAATGGTACCAAAGAAGGACAAATCCTGGCGCCTATGTGTCGATTTCAAAGACCTAAATAAAGCCTGCCCAAAGGATCCCTTCCCCCTCCCCCGCATCGACCAAATCATCGATGCCACTGCAGGGCACGATTCATTGTGCTTCCTGGACGCATACTCCGGCTATCATCAAATCAAGATGGCAGAAGCGGATCAAGCCGCAACGGCATTCATTACTCCATATGGACCATTCTGCTTCAACACGATGCCCTTCGGACTTAAAAACGCCGACGCAACATATCAGCGCATGATTCAGACATGTCTGGCTACCCAGATCGGCAAAACAGTAGAGGCATACGTAGACGACGTAGTCGTGAAAACTAAACACGTCGAAACTCTAGTAGACGACTTGAGGCTCACATTCGACAACCTCAGAGCATATGACATCAAGCTTAATCCGGAAAAATGCGTTTTCGGCGTACCAGCTGGAAAGCTGCTGGGCTTCATCGTATCCCGTAGACGAATTGAAGCAAACCCAGCCAAGATCCGAGCTCTGTCACAGCTAGATATCCCAAAAGACCTCAAGCAAATACAAAAATTGACTGGATGCGTGGTAGCTCTAAGCCGCTTTATCTCCCGTCTAGGAGAAAAGGCATTGCCCCTCTATCGCCTCCTTAGGCGCACCGAACACTTCGAGTGGACGGATGCTGCCACCGCCGGACTCGAAGAAATAAAGGCCATATTGGCAACAAATCCGGTCCTGGCTGCGCCCAACCTGGGCGAACCAATGTTGTTATACATCGCAGCAACGCATCAAGTTGTAAGCGCGGTACTCTTCGTTGAACGAGAGACAGAAGGGCATAAATTCCCTCTTCAAAAACCAGTATACTACGTATCCACTATGTTAACCCCCTGCAAGTCCCGTTACCCGCACTATCAGAAGATAGCATACGCGGTGTTCATGGCATCCCGGAAGCTCCAACACTACTTTCAGGAGTGTTCGATAACAGTGGCCTCTGAAGTACCACTTAACGACATTATAAACAACCGCGACGCGATGGGCAGGATTGCAAAATGGGCCATTGAGCTCTTACCATTTGATATAACTTACAAACCTCGGCGAGCTATAAAGTCACAAGTTTTGGCTGACTTTGTCGCTGAATGGACCGAAGCCGAACTCCCCAAAGAGTACGGCGCATACTCCAATTGGATTATGCACTTCGACGGCTCTAAAATGTTAGCCAGATTGGGGGCTGGCGTCGTATTGACGTCCCCGACCGGGGACACAGTCCAATACGTACTTCAGATAATGTACACGGACTCCAACAACGCAGCCGAATACGAGGCCCTTTTACATGGTCTTCGGATGGCAATCTCCATGGGCATTCAACGCCTAGAGGTGCGCGGGGATTCAAGCTTTGCAATATCCCAAATAAACGGAGACTTTGAAGCCAAAGATCCGAAAATGGCAGCATACCGCAACGCTGTCCTAAAAATGCCAGCCCGGTTTGAAGGACTTGAATTCCATCACGTAGCCCAGGATAATAACCAAGCAGCCGACGTACTGGCACGCATCGGCGCAAAACGTGACGCTGTCCCTCCTAACATCTTCCTGGAACGGCTCTTCAAGCCATCCGTACTATGGGAAGAGGAGTCCGGAAATAACAAACCGGAACAAGCCGCACCAACCGGCGATTCGGCCGATGACATAACACCTTCAGCCCACGACATAATGGCAGTAATTGCCCCGTGGACAGAACCATTCCTCGCCTACTTGCTTACGCAGGAGCTTCCCGAAGACCAAAATGAGGCCCACTACATTGTCCGGCGATCTAAAGCCTACAAAGTCTATGAGGGAGAACTTTATAAGAAAAGCACAACCGGAATCCTTCAAAGGTGTATCTCCGAAGAGGAAGGGCGAAACCTCCTGGCTGAAATTCATGCCGGACAAGGCAGACACCATGCCGCAGCTCGGGCCCTTGTAGGAAAGGCATTCCGTACAGGATTTTATTGGCTAACGGCCCGAGCAGATGCTCAGGACTTAGTCCAAAGATGCGTCAGTTGTTAGCGCTTTGCTAATCAGAGCCATATGCCACCCACCGCCCTCAAAACTATACCCATTACCCGGCCGTTCGTGGTCTGGGGGCTTGACATGGTTGGACCACTTAAAGGGGGAACCCACAAGCAAAGGTACCTATTGGTCATGGTGGATAAATTCACCAAATGGATAGAGGCCAAGCCAGTTAAAATGGCAGAGTCCGGACCAGTGATAGACTTTATATCCGGGGTAGTACACTGTTATGGTGTCCCCCACAGCATCATCACCGATAACGGCATGAACTTCACGGCCGATGAGGTTAAATCATGGTGCAAAAATATGGGCATCAAGCTCGATTACGCTTCAGTCTATCATCCTCAAACCAACGGTCAAGTGGAACGAGCAAATGGTCTAATAATGAGCGGCATCAAACCCAGACTAGTGCGGTCCCTTACGAAATCTGACACGCACTGGGTAGAGGAGCTCGACTCCGTACTCTCGGGGCTGCGGACAACGCCTAACCGTACTACCAAATTCACACCATTTTTTATGGTATACGGCGCAGAAGCAGTTTTGCCTGCGACATAATTCATGACTCACCTCGAGTGCGCATGTACGAAGAAAGAGAAGCCGAGTTGGATCGGCAGGACAGCTTGGATGCATTGGAGGAAGAACGCGACGTCGCCAAGGCTCGTTCCGCATTCTATCAGCAGCAGGCTCGAAGATACCAAAGCAGAGAAGTACGGGCCAAGACTTACAACGTTGGCGAACTGGTTCTACGCCTGCCGGACAAGAAAAAGGACAAGCTCAAGCCCAAATGGGAAGGCCCCTTCATCATCGATCAAGTCCTGACCGGCGGAGCGTACGTCTTCGAAATGCATTGGATAACCGACTCGAGCCGAACCCATGGAATGCAGCCCGCCTCCGAAGATTCTATGCCTAGCGCCGGACTAAGAGTTCGTCCCTTTCCCCCCGTCCAATTTTTTTTACTTCAGCTGCCTTTTGTTTATCTTTTTCTTCTCAACACTATTCATCCAAGCCTTAAAGGGCCTACTTGCGCAACGTTCGCACGCAATTGATGTGCTATCCGCACTCATTATACCTAGGGGCTTCTTTACCAGAAGCTTAATTATAAGGGCTTCATGCCCAGCACATGTGTCAAGCCTCCACATGTACCTTTTATTCACGATTATATGCATCGATATGACTTAAGTTTTGGCCAAGCTGGGTTGCCTGGCTCCTGTGCTTACCCCTACGTTCCCGATTGTTCGGCTAGGAGGTAAAGGGAGCACCTCTGCGATTGTTACTGCTGGGTCAGCCGGATGTGTACCTCAGACTGGGTGAAGCCGAAAGCTAGCGTTCTTAAGGGAATATTCGGTCGGTGACTTAAAAGATGATTTTTTATCCACTTATTTATCTGCCCCCAGATGTTTTTCTGCTTTTTTCGCAGTCCGGACATGCACTTTAGGGCATGCCACCCTTAGAGGAAAGGAACCCTTAACAGAACTATTCTCCCTAGAAGATGTTTCTTACTACCCATGTAATATAACATAACTAGTTGGGCACTTGTCTGATAAAGCACCAATGACCCCTACACCTGGTCTCCATGCATACCCCGGTTGTTTCATAACCGAGAAGGTATTCGGACACACTCCGGACTCTAGGGTCCCGAGGTCGAAGCGAAAAGGTCGGCAAAGACAAACGATCTACAATCCGGCTAGAAGGCATTTTATATGTCATTTTATAATACATCGTCAAATCGACTGATTGTATTCTTCCTCAATCCCGTCTAACAGGTTGTCTAATTTACAGTCCTGTTGGGAAAATTTAGCGGCCAACTATACTTGGCCGTATACTAAACTCACAGGGATCTCCTTCCCATCGGGCCCCACAGGTCCGACTTCGGCCATGTGGTTGGGATCCGCCTTCTTGTACCGCGTCTTTACCATGGCCCAGGCCTCCCTGGCACCTTGGCGGTAGGCCGAAATCTTCCATAAATGGAAGCGCTGCCGCACTCCCTGCAGCTTCTCCGCAAGCTCCCCAAGACCCTCGGGTAAGGAGAAGGCTGGCCATAAAGCCTGGATGACGCCGCTCATTGCCTGCCGAACTCGTTCGATCAGTTGCAACAATTCGAGAAGTTGATCACCCGTTGATACGGGCATCTCCTCCGCAGGGCGACCTGTGAGCATACCTGCAGACATATTCTGTCAAATTGACTTCCTCGCCAAACTCTTCTTTTCAAAGGAGTTCGCTCAAGCACTTAGTATAGATGCCGCGACAAAGCCGCTGATTCTCCTTAACGGAGCCCGACAGCTCGGCCCGAACGCCTTTCAGCTCTTCTCCAAGCTGGGCATGGGCATCCTGGAGCTTGTTCCTTTCATGCTGCACCTTATGCAGCACCCTCTCGCCGGCCTTTAGTTGGCGCAGAAGCTCTTGTCTGTCCGGATCTTGTCCGGCAGCACCTGCAACGTCATTTTTTAGACTTGCGCAAAGGCCAAACGCTACTTATCTTTCTAAAATAATGCGTTACCAGGAGAGGTCCCTGCGTTTCCTCCTGCGCCAGAGAGTGCGGCCTCAAGTTGGGCCTTGCACTCTTGTTGCTCCTGAGACAGTTGGGTATTCTTCTCGGAAAGATCCTACATTTCATATGATCCTTAAATCAGTTAATATAACTACTTTAAGTCTCGGGGGCTACTGGCATATACAACTATTAAATTCTTTTACCCGTATGTCTTTTACATACTGCTCCGTGGCTCTGGTAAAACCATATTGAGCAGCACGAAGGTGCATGTCCCCCGCGTTAAAGGCATTCAACGCCTCGGGGGAGAAGCACGCGTCACGAAATATTGTCCGGCGGCGCCTGTGATTCAGGGCACTCTCCACCTCAGACTTGGTGGTGGACAGTCTGTCGGCATCCTCCGTCGGAGGAATGTCCGGCTCGCGCCTTGCGCTCGCCTCCCCCTCCAGACCAGGTGCTGGAGCCTGGCTAGTAGAGGTTGGATTGGCAACCTCCACACCCGCAGTTCGGCGGCCGCTTTTTTCCCTACAAAAGTCATGGGCACTCAAACGCTTCCTAGGAACGTTGCTCTAATTAATGAATTGTGAGATACACCTTTGCGGCGACGTTTCAGTCCGCGCCGCGCTCCTCTTCCGCCTACTGGTCCGGACTGGCCTTTGTTGGCCAGCCACCGCTGGCTCGGCTTCTCGCCCTAGGGGCGCCTCCTGCACAGCGCCATCGTATGCGGTGGTCAGAAATAAGCAAGGATGGAATGACGGTGTCAGGACTTCGGTCGCAATCACCTGGGAAGCCGGATACAGTCCGGGATAGTCGGCCGTGATGGCGACTAAAGCATTGTCCATGCTGAGATGGTGGAACACCCCGTCGATTAGCTCCACCATTATGTCCGGATCCTCTTCCGAGGCCGGATCCCGGGATCTCTCTGGATCCTCGGGTTGCGGAGCTTGACTTAGCATGTCCTCCACGATCCGGCGCAGCTCCTGCGTCGAAAGAAGAACACAATATAAGAAACTTAAGTTTCAAAAAGCATGGGTCGGGCACGCAGAGTGTTCGCTTACCCAAGGTTGGGGATTATTCATGGAGAACCCATTTAATGGGTTCGTCCGAAGGAAATCCTCCTTCTCCCCCTTATACAGGCCGAACAGGATCATCACCAGATCTTCGACCGAATCTGGCCCTTTGCGGCCATGACGGGTGGCATCGTCCTCCCCGTTGAAATCCCACATGGGGTGGCCCCTGTATTGTAGTGGCTGCGCCCCCCACATAATGCATGTTGCCATGAATCCAATCATGGTCAACCTGGCATGGGCCAGTAACCTTATTCGGCCCATCAAATAATGGACGCTCTTGTCTTCATCCAGTTGGGGGCTCCGCGGACGCCAACTAAGGCGTTTCTTTAGAGGAGCATTGCTGAACTCCGGGAGGCCGATCCGAACAGGGTCCGGCAGCGGAGCGTCTTCTATATAAAACCATTCTGAAGGCCAGTCTTCGGACGCCTTCTTAGGGGTTCCGGATGGATATCCGGTCCCGGCAATGCGCCATATTTCGGCGCCGCCCACTTGATATATGGACCCCTCGTGAGAGTGGGGTACAAGGCAGAACAACCTCTTCCACAGTGCGAAGTGGGGCTCGACGCCCAGGAATAGCTCGCAAAGAGCTACGTAACCCGCAATATGCAAGATTGAGGCGGGCGTGAGGTGATGAAGCTGGAGTCCGTAGAACTCCAGGAGCCCTCGGAGGAATGGGTGTACAGGAAATCCGAGCCCCCTTATCAGATAGGGGACGAAGCATACCCGCTCCCCTATGTTGGGATTTGGGGTAAGCTCCGCTTGCTTCCCACCTTTCTAGGTGGCCAGCCTGGCTCGAACTGGAACCATGAAGGCCGGAGGGAGATATCCCCCTGCTTGGAGCTTCACCAGCTCGTTGTGCGGAACAGAGCATCTCCTCCAATCTCCTGGCAAAGGGCTGGGAGCACGAGAAGAGGAGCCGCGTTGACGGTCCATGATGGAATGGATTCTTGTTCGAAAGCGCTCCGATGAGTATTTGCGGGAGGAAGATGGTGATTTGGATCTGGATTCTCGCCTCCCTTATAGGTAGATTATTCGCACAACTAGGGGGTAAAACATAAAAGACACCCTGGCTTTTCACATTCACACGACGCGTGGGAGAAGGCCATTATTGGGCGTGGACGCCAAGATGCGCAACATTGATGAGGAAGCCGGACAATGTTCGGCAGGTACGTAGAACTTGAAGGAGAACCCGCCTTGCAACGCCGAAGACTACACACATGCTGGACTTATCGTCATTGAAGCCTGGTTCGGGGGCTACTGAGGGAGTCCCGGATTAGGGGGTGTCCGCATAGCCGGACTACCATCATCAGCCGAACTATCATCGGCCGGACTATCATCATCGACCGGACTCCAAGAATATGAAGATACAAGATTGAAGACTTCGTCCCGTGTCCGGATGGGACTTTCCTTGGCGTGGAAGGTAAGCTTGGTGATACGGATATGTAGATCTCCTACCATTGTAACCGACTCTATGTTACCCTAGCCCTCTCCGGTGTCTATATAAACCGGATGGCTCTAGTCCGTAGGACAATAACAACAACCATTACAATCATACCATAGGCTAGCTTCTAGGGTTTAGCCTCCTTGATCTCGTGGTAGATCCACTCTTGTAAACATCCACAATATCAATATCAATCAAGCAGGACGTAGGGTTTTACCTCCATCAAGAGGGCCCGAACCTGGGTAAAACATCGTGTCCCTTGTCTCCTGTTACCATCCGCCTAGACGCACAGTTCGGGACCCCCTACCCGAGATCCGCCGGTTTTGACACCGACACGCGCCCTCCTCGCCCGAAATCGCTCCCGCCCACTATTTGGGGAGAAGCAAAGTTCCTCTACTATCCCCGACCCTCAGTACACAGACCAAAGCCGAGAAGCCTATAGGCAAGGGTAGAACTGTAACTCCCCCTCACATTTCAGACAAATGCGTCCGTAAGACATGATTCCACTCCCCTCCCAATTCCCCCCCCCCCGCCCGCCCCCGTTCATACCTCGTGGGTGCCAAATCACCTTCTCCCTGGGAAGCTCCCTTCTCCCGAGCCACGAAACCTCAGCCCCACCTCCATGGTGCCCCCCACCGCACCAATTTCACAGCCGCCCTCCTCCCTAATGCCGGAGACGCTGTCCAATTGCCGTCGTGCACTGGGCCATGTGCCTCTTACTCTGTGCTGCTGGTGCTGCCTCGACAACGGCCGCGTGAACCGTACCGAAGCCGATTCACCCCCGCCGTTGTTCATGACACCGGAGAGGCTCCATCTTCGGATCCGTCCAGAATCCTGGCGCTGCTTCCGCGTAGCCATCGACCGTCACGACATCGCTCTTTCCCTGCTGCCGGTCACCACTGCAGCCGCGTCGGCCTCACCGACTCGGCAGCTGGACCTGCCTACTTCACCATGCCGCCAGATAGGTCGAACCCAGATCTGAAATCACTTTATTTAGGCGTCAGTTGTCTGAATTTTTATTCTGGGCCAATCGATTCCAAATGGGAAGCAGCACCCCTCGAGGCGGCGGAGCTCCTAGGCTGCCGGTTGGCTGGTGTCTAACGTAAGGGTGCGGGGCCGCAAGTTCACCACGGAAGTAACGCTTAGATGGCTATCTTTTAGAGTTGCGTGGGTTGAAGGTACTACCGCCGCTAGATCTGGATGACGGGGAGTCTTTGTGGATTGGCCCGGGGGCGGCGAAACCACGACAGTGCGGTGGGGCGGGGAGCGGGGTTTTGGACGGGGCCACGGACGGCGGAGGCAGGCTGCTCTGCCGTTGGTCGCTGGCTCTTCGGGCAAGATTCCGAATAGTGTCAGCCGGGAGGCACAAGACGGCCATCAAGCCATCCGGTGTAGATCGGACAGTACCAAAATAAAATAAAATCGTCTGACCCAAATTTAGTCTTTAGTCAACAGACATGTGACCACTCTCGTACCTTGCTGTTGATTTCTTAGTGTATTTCTTTGGATCAAAGAGATATGTCATTCTTAACTTTATGAGTTATCTGCATCTTTAGACACACCGTCTTCCGACTCACCACAGCTGCTCCAACAAGAGAAGCATACACCAGAAGGGAGCTACAGTCCCCACTCAACAGTTCCCTGCATCGAATGCGCGTGCCCGACATGGACAGCCACAACAACTGCAGGGCCATCGACAAGTCAGCACATGATGCTAACTCCTATGGATGGCAGCCAGATAGGTTGTACCCTCATCTTACTTGTGTGCAATATTTATGGCTTTGTTATACATCTAAGCACGGAAATAGATCATCACATTTCACTGTATATTCATGTTGATCTCTTACGGGTCTTGTTCAGGAGTTCACACTGTTCCATAGTTCAGCTAAGATACTTGTTCTTTAGGTAACGTTGTTCCATAGTTATCATCCATCAGCCAATGCTATCCCACAAGCTGGTGATTATAGTATTATACCACTTCTAGTATTACCTATGTTGTTCTTTAATACTTTTGTGTGCCATCTAGTTAATCTCGAGTACAAACGATACATATTCTGTAGCTTTCATCTGTGTTCTCCCTTTAGTGTATGAGACCTGTTGCTGCTAGTTAACCCCAGTCCTACTATTTATGTCGTCTCCTACAGGCACTCATTTACATAAATCTAACTACTAGTTGTCTTCCATGCATGTCAGATATAATTGCACACACTGATATATCCACAAGAACCTCACGGAGCAATGTAAAGGCCAATAAACTTGATGTCAATGATACCCAATATGATGGAACATGTAAAGGCAGTTCTTCAGAAGACTTGCAGAAAGATGATGAATCCTCTTCACCCCACAAGGTCCTTGCTCTAACTTGGCCTGTGATATGGGTACAACATGCATATAATGTCCTGGAGTGTATCTACTCTGTTGCAATGCCATGTGCTTAGCATGCTGATCATGCATGTAAATATGTCGTGCCTTCCTGTTTTTCAGTACCTATTCCATTCATGATAACATGTTTTCAAATTCAAGTACTGTCATTCTACTCTATCACAATGCCATCTGCTTAATTTGGACATCATGCTTCTGAATATCTTATGCATTGTTATTCATCAGTATGTACTTCATCTGTTTACCATACCATGTTTTTTTACATTGAAGTGTTGTTCTAGTGCTCTGTTGCAATGCCATCTTATTTTCCCAATCATACACGTGTATGTTGCCTTGGTTATTTCTGTACGTATTCTGCTAGCATATAGTTTTACATTCAACTAATTTTTTTGCTGTGATGTCCTGTCGTATCCCTAGCTCTTACACCATACTCCCTCCGTCTGGATTACATGTTGCCGAAATGGATAAAAAAGGATGTATCTAGAACTGAAATACGCCTAGACCCATCCATTTTTTCTGGATGGAGGGAATACATGTCAATATGTCATGCCTTTCTATTCTTCAGTGCCTATTCCATCTCTCTGTTGTCGCATGTTTTATAATTAAAGCACCATTCTTATATACAAGGCATGCAAGGTGTTGGGGATATAACTATTTGTAAGCCACCCAGGAGGGGCCGGGTTACGTAAAGAAGGTTCACCAGAAAGAAGCCCAAGGCCAAACATGAAGATGGTGTTCAATAAAGGGCTTAAGGCCCACAGGCGACTTAAGGCCCGTTGTAGTAAACCGCCATAATGGCATGACTTGTATCATAAGGTATATTTAACTAGTGACCGAGCCGGATACTCTTTATAAGCCGGCCGGGACTCTGTAAGCCGCAGGGCGTCAACCCGTGTATATAAGGGGACGACCTGATGGCGGCTTAGGGCAAGGAACAACTCATCAAGAACCGGGCATAGCGTATCTTGCTCCCTGGTCATCGAAACATCAACACCAACCCAACTAGACGTAGGCCTTACCTTCACCGTAAGGGGCCGAACTAGTATAAACCCTCTCATGTCCTTTGTCCCGTTTAACCCCTTCAAGCTTCCTAGTTGTGATGGCTCCACAACTAAGTCCTTTCACGAGGACATCTAATGTGACAATTCCACGACAGTTGGTGCCCACCGTGGGGCCAGCGCACGGTGGATTTGAGTTCTTGAAGGGCAACTTCGAAGGGCTCAAGGGATACGTAACGGGCCGGATGACCAAGAGTCGTCGCGGCAAGATCTACATCGATGACGAAGGCTGGGGCCCCGACGCCGGCTCAATTGAGTACGGATATCGGGTCCCCTTCGGCGGAATCCACGTCTTCATCGGCCGGATCGGAGAGCCGGGACCTGAGCCGGACAGCGGCACCGACCTCATCGAGACGGCTCAGCGTGCGAGGAAGACCCGGTCTCTACCCTTTATGAAGCGTGCTTTCGTGGGCTGCATCCACGGAGTGGAACTTTCTAAAGGATCTAAAGATGATGGTGAGACGGCCGTCCTCTCAGATGGTGATTCGTCCGCCAGTTCAACGGATTCATTGTATCAGGTGCAAGACGGCGTGCTAGGGGGTTGTTCCGATGGCATCAATATTCCGGACCCCCATGAGCCGCCAAGATGGGCAGGAATCTTCATGGCTGGGACTCAGCCCGGCGCTAACTCTACGGCTGCTGCAGCGATAACATCCGGAATAGGGACAGCCGGGGCAGGTGGCCCTATGCGCCCGCCGGCTCAGGTGTTGATAGATCTCATGGACAAGCTTACGGCCCTGTTAACCACCACGGTTATTCCTGTAGACAAAGATGAGCATGATGCGGCAGTAGCACAGGTGCGTGAGGAGATAGCTCAGGCCAAGGAGGCTTTGGTAGCTGAGGATACTAGACTAGCTACAGAGCAGGCGGCTCTCGACGCCCGGGCACAACGCTTGCAGTCAGAAGCTTACCAGCTCACAATGAGCTTAAACGCATCCAATGAGGTAATGAGGAGGAGACATCAGAAGACTCAGTCCCGTTTACCTCCGAATTATGATCCTCGGGTTCTTTTTGCTACACTCGGAGCCGGCCCAAGTAACCTGCCGGAGGCCATTCAGCTTATGACAGCCGGAACAGGAGGCCCGACTCAGCCTCAGGAGATGGCACCACCTCACGTGAGCATGCCACCGCCGCGTTATGTCCCGGTTCCACCGGGTCACTTTTCCAACCCCATGGAGAACTTAATCGCAGGTTCAACGTGTTTGGCGGCTCTTCCTATGGACGGTGATAACCCGGCGGCAGTGGAGACCCGGAGAGTCAGAGAACTCCTCCAGACGGCCTTAGCTCAGCAGGAGACCTATTCTTACAGCCGGGACAGGATTCATTCAACTCCCCCGCCTTGGTTAGCACCGCCTCGCCAGAACCGGAGCCCGAGTTACAGCAGACACATGGAGTCAGAAGTTTTGTCAAGCAACGCCCAATGCCGTAACCAACATGGTGGCTACAACCCGGTGCAAGACCGAATATGTCAGGAGAACGAGCGGGTGGCTCAGCTGGCGGCTCAACAGGCGGCTTATCAGGATATCCCAGAGTATCCAACGACTTCTGTTGAGGCAGGAGTAGCCACTAGAACTGGTGGTGTTCCTTGTTTGGTACCGGCTTTGCGCAACGTGCGCCTGCCCAAGGACTTCAAGGGACCTCGAAAGGTGCAGAATTACATGGCCGACTTACAGCCTGGAGCATGGATCGAGAGTTATGAGATGGCCATGGAGATATTGGAAGTCAGTGACGCGGCAATGGCTAAATATTTCACCATGATGTTAGATGGAACGGCCCGGTCTTGGTTAAAGGGTTTGCCACCCAATTCCATTGGTTCATGGGAAGAATTAAAAGCCCGCTTCATCCAGAACTTCAAAGACACCTGTAAGCAATCTATGTCGATCGTGGACTTGACGAATAGTAAGCAGGCGGAAGGTGAATCCACCACCCATTGGGTGCGCCGAGTCATGGAGATAATTCATTCATCTAACAAGATGGATGCCGGTTCTGCGGTCCTTATGTTGGACAAGAATTGCAGCTTTGAGCCGCTGAGGCAGAAATTGGGGTGCCTTAAACGTGACTGCAATGATATGGGTACGCTGATGGCGGCTTTAGTCAAATATGCCGATTCTGATAGTACCAAGGATCCCGCGTCTGACGATGAGAAGACAGGGAAGGGAAAAAGGAACGGCAATGGAAAGGGTCAACAGCCTAACCCAGGGAACCAAACGGCAATAAGTGCAAGGAGGATGGTAACCCGGAGTTTGTGGCCAATGCCAACGCGGGGGGTAACAATAAGAGATATAAGGGTAAGCCGCCTCGGTCCGGCGGGTCAGGCCCATCTCTTGAGCAGCTACTCAATGAGCCCTGCCCGAAACACGGCACCCGGGAGCACCCCGCCACACACCTATGGAAGGATTGCGCGATCATGAAGGCATTTAAAAATTCCAACACCTTCGATGGCAGTCATGGATCTGGCGGCGGCTCAGGGGCTGGCGGCTTTAATGGCCCGGGCAGTGGCTCAAATTCTGGTTTTCAGGGGCTTCCAGGTGGTAATAATCAGCAGTAGTCTGGTCAAGGAGGGCAGCAGCAGAAGTAGTCGGGCTATAAAAGCCATCCGAAGCAGTTGAATGGTGGGCAGTATCACGTGTTTACCACTAGTTTGTGCAAACATGACCGAAAGGTTCAAAAGAGGGCCGTGAATTCTGTTGAGCCGGCAATTCCTCGTTATTTGAGGTGGTCAGAGCAGCCCATTATATGGAGCAGAGAGGATCACCCTCCACGGGTCGATAATCTGGGTCAGTTAGCCTTGGTGGTGGCACCCCAGGTTGGTGGATATAAATTCACTAATGTACTCATGGACGGCGGTAGCAGCATCAATATCCTCTACTACGAGACCTTTCAGCGCATGGGGTTGACTGAGAAGAATTTGAGAACATCCAACACTGTTTTCCATGGGGTGGTTCCGGGTAAGTCGGCTTTCCTAGTTGGTAAGATTGAATTGGAGGTGGCCTTTGGAGATGAGTACGATTCCAGGGTTGAGAAATTAATGTTTGAAGTGGTTAAAATCAGGAGTCCATATCACACTCTGTTTGGGCGACCGACTTATGCTAAATTCATGGCATGGCCGTGTTACATTTACTTACAGCTCAAGATACCGGGTTACAAGGGCACTATCACTATGCATGGGAGTCGAAAGGTAGCCTTGGAATGTGAAGAAGGCAACGCGGCTTACGCGGAGTCTGCCCGTGCCACGGAGGAGCTCAAATTTTATCAAGACAATGTTGACCCGGCGGATATGACCTCCCTTAAGAAACCCACTACTGAGCATGACCCGGCGTTGAAATTTAAATCGGCCGCTGAGACAAAGCTTGTGGACTTTACCCCAGGGGATGCTTCGAAGCAGTTCAATATCAGTGCCAATTTGGATCCTAAATACGAAAGCGCGCTCATCGAGTTCATCCGTGAGAACCGGGACATCTTTGCATGGAAACCTTCTGACATGCCGGGTGTACCGAGGGAATTCGCTGAGCACACTCTCAATATTGATCCAAAGTATAAGCCGGTCAGGCAGTTTCTCCGACGGTTCAATGAGGAGAGACGGAAGGCTATTGGGGAAGAGGTTGCCCAGCTCTTAGCGGCCGGGTTTATTGTTGAAGTTTTTCACCTGGAGTGGTTGGTTAACCCGGTGTTAGTGCTCAAAAAGAATGGCACTTGGCGGATGTGTGTGGATTATACGGATTTAAACAAGGCTTGTCCGGCTTATCCCTTTGCTCTCCCCCATATTGATCAAATCATTGATGCTACAACGGGTTGTGAACGTTTGAGCTTCTTGGATGCTTACTCTGGTTATCATCAGATCAAGATGGCAGTTAAGGACCAGGAGAAGACGGCTTTCATCACTCTGTTTGGAGCCTTCTGTTATGTATCTATGCCGTTTGGACTCAAAAGTGCCCAGGCGACTTATCAGCGGTGTGTGCAGAACTGTTTGCACAATCAAATTGGGCGTAATGTTCATGCTTACGTGGATGACATTGTGGTGAAGTCCAGAGAAAAGGAAACCTTGATATCTGACTTAAAAGAGACCTTTGATAATCTCCGAGTTTATAAGATGATGCTTAACCTGGCCAAGTGTGTGTTTGGTGTGCCTGCAGGCAAGCTCTTAGGTTTTCTGGTGTCAAACAGAGGCATTGAAGCTAATCCGGAGAAGATTCTCTGGCTAAGCCGGCGTGCATCAATGATGTTCAGTGACTGGCAGGTCATGTTGCCGCTTTAAGTCAGTTCATAAGCTGGTTAGGTGAGAAGGCCCTTCCATTATATCAGATGATGAACAAAACTGACACTTTTGTCTGGAGTGATGCTGCGGATGCTGCCTTTGAAGACTTAAAGAGGCAATTGTCTGAACCACCGGTTCTTGCGGCTCCCGTTGACAGAGAACCTTTGCTGTTATATGCAGATGCTAATTCACGAGCGGTCAGTGTTGCCATCGTGGTGGAGCGTAAGGAAGCTGGCAAGGAGTATCCGGTTCAACGGCCGGTTTACTATATCAGTGAGGTGCTCATTAAGTCTAAACAAAGGTATCCACATTGGCAGAAACTCGTTTACGGAGTGTTTATGGCCAACCGGAAGTTGAAACAGTACTTTCAAAGTCATCCTATAACTGTGGTAAGTTCTGCCCCTTTGGGAGACATCATCCAGAATAGGGAGGCCACAGGACGAGTCGCCAAGTGGGCTATCGAGCTTGGGCCTCATGGTTTGAAGTACATGCCACGGACTGCTATTAAGTCTCAGGCCTTGGTGGACTTTATCAATGATTGGACAGAGTTGCAGGCACCTAGGGAGAAGCCAGATAACACATATTGGACTATTCACTTTGACGGGTCCAGGCAGCTAGAAGGCTCGGGGGCTGGAATTGTGTTAACTTCCCCTCGAGGTGACAAATTTTGTTATGTACTCCGGCTTATGTTCCCATGTACTAACAATGCAGCTGAGTACGAGGCCTTACTTCATGGTCTCCGGATGGCCAAGGAGATGAACTTAAGTCGGGTAAGGTGCCTGGGCGACTCAGATCTCGTCGCTCAGCAGGTGTCAGGCAAGTGGGATTCCAAGGATCCTCTCATGGCGGCTAATAAACGTGAAGTAGATGTCGTGGCTGGACATTTCAAGGGTTATCAAGTGGAGCACATTGATCGAAGGAAGAACGAGGCAGCTGATGCTTTAAGCCGGCTGGGATCTCAACGTAAGCCGGTGCCACCTAACACCTTTCTTGATGTTTTGCATAACCCTTCTGTCAAGGTGCCTACCGAGGAAGAACTAGCGGTGCCAGACCCAGAGGCATAACTGGTGGCGGCTCTTCATGTCATCCCGGATTGGACAGTGCCCTATTTGGCTTACATGACCTGGGGTGAGTTACCTGAGGACGAGACCTTGGCAAGACAAATTGTCAGGCGTTCCAAATCTATGA
Organism: Triticum aestivum; assembly: GCF_018294505.1. Classification (NCBI taxonomy): domain Eukaryota; kingdom Viridiplantae; phylum Streptophyta; class Magnoliopsida; order Poales; family Poaceae; genus Triticum; species Triticum aestivum. The sequence continues at coordinate 673,451,396 of NC_057803.1, forward strand.
CGATTGTTAACGGCGAGTTACACCATCTAAGTGTCACTGGGGCGTTTCAACGCTGTATGTCACCTGCAGAGGGACAAGAGATACTTCATGAGATTCATGAAGGAGATTGTGGTCATCATGCTGGCTCAAAATCTCTTGTGGCCAAGGCTTTCCGTCATGGTTTCTACTGGCTCACGGCTCATGCTGATGCGGAGGATCTAGTCAGTAAATGTGACGGTTGTCAGAAGTTCTCATGACGTGCTCATGTGCCGACTCAAGAATTAAGGATGATCCCAATTACTTGGCTGTTCGCAGTCTGGGGGCTTGACATGGTTGGACCTTTCAAAAGGTCTAAGGATAAAAAGACACATCTCCTGGTAGCAGTGGATAAATTTACAAAGTGGGTTTAGGCGGAGCCAGTCAGTAAGTGTGATGCGGCCACATCGGTTCAGTTCATGAAAAAGGTGATCTTTCGTTTTGGTTTCCCACACAGCATTATAACTGATAATGGTACAAATCTCTCCAAGGGAGCCATGAAAGAGTTCTGTCAAAGAGAACATATCCGGCTTGATGTTTCATCTGTTGCTCATCCTCAATCCAATGGTCAAGCGGAAAGAGCTAATCAGGAGATCCTAAAGGGTATCAAAGCCCGGCTCTTTGTCCCCTAAAATGGACTCTGGGTTGTTGGGTGGAGGAGTTACCCTCTGTGCTATGGAGCATCAACACTACGCCTAACAGATCCACGTGTTACACACCTTTTTTCACGGTCTATGGAGCAGAAGCAGTTCTTCCAAGTGACATCCGACACGACTCACCCTGTGTGGCGACTTACATTGAGGCGGATAACGAAAAGGCTCGTCAGGATGCACTTGACTTGTTGGATGAAGAGCGAGACTTGGCCATAGCCCGCTCGGCGATTTACCAGCAAGACACGCGCCGCTATCACAGCCGCCGGGTTAGGAGCAGAACCTTTCAGGAAGGCGACTTGGTACTCCGGCTCATCCAAGATCAATCTGACATGCACAAGATATCGCCACCTTGGGAAGGACCCTTTGTGGTCAGCAAGAATCTGAACAACGGGTCATATTACCTGATTGATGTTCGAGAGCACAAGGACTCACACAAATTGAAGGAAGAGACCCGCCGGCCGTGGAATATTGCCCATCTTTGGCCTTACTATACTTAAGCCACCGGCTCTTAAGATGTATATACTTTTGATGATGTACATATCATATAAAGCAATAAAGCAGGACCTCTATCCTTTTTTCCATAAAGAATGTTTTTATGTCTTTTTTATCAGGTGGTGGACACTACCAACAGGAACCGGATCATATTTGAATCCGGCTTTCCCTTTGGTCCGGCTTATGATCATATCTGAATCTAGCTGTGGTCACTTGGGGGCTTCCTGTTCAAACATAGGTCGTATTCGAACCAAAGAGAACATAGCTGTCGATACCCACTTGATCGGCATACTGCCAAACCCACTTGGGGGCTTCTTGATCATATTTGAATCACATCTTAACCCCCTTGTGTCTGACGTGGATCGTATTCAAATCGGCGTCATTAAACAACTTTTATCTTCACTTGGGGGCTTCCTGTTCAAACATAGGTCGTATTCGAACCAAAGAGAACATAGCTGTCGATACCCACTTGATCGGCATCGCCAAAGCCATTGGGGGCTATATGATCATATCCGAATCTTAGCTTAACCCCTTTGGGACAGTTCTCTGATCGTATTCGAATCAGGAGCCTGTGAACGTTGCTCAAAAATATAGTTACTTTAACTATCTTGAAACCTTCTTAAGGAGATGGTTCTTGATTCTTCCGGTTTAATATTGAGTATCCCAGGTTCTAAAAGTGCCAGGTAAAGCATCATATGAGCCGGGAAGGTTATCAAAGGGTTCGCAGGTATGCTATTGTGATTATAAAACGATCATAAATCCTCCTGTATATGATGTCTTTGTGTTATGTTCTGGGTTATCAATACTCTATAAACCCCTAGCGCGGTAAACTGCCCAGAAAATTTTACTTGTTTTATGTGCAGGACATGGCAAAACAAATTTAACATCAAGGAGACAAACGATCAACATAAGCCGTAAATATATAACAATGGCGGTTTTCCAAAAGTGTTAAAACGCCATAAACATGCGCGAAGGCATGGCAAACATTGAGAGGTTTTTTCTATCCTATTACAAGACTCCTCGAGTCTAAATAAGTGAAGCATTGTTTTTTCAAGATTATGAAACGCCTGGCGATTCATTCCATCGGCGGGCTTGAAGACTCCGGGTTATCCTTCTCCGCCTCTCTGTCGGTTGCTTTGTCCTGGAAGGTGGATGAGGCCCAATCAATGCCGCTTAAGGCTTCAAATTCAGCCTCATCATCTATTAAACCGGCCGGGTCCACTTCAGGGGCAAAGGTATGCTTACGCGTTGGAGGGATCAGGTTGACTTGGTCATATGAAACGTTTGGGATTCTCCGGTTCTCGCTATCATAGCCCGGCAAATACTTAGTGAGATCAGTATCATTCCCAATGAGAGTCGCCAAGGGACGCACGACTTTGACATAGGCGGTGAAGTCTTGATCATCAAATATAGAGCCATCCTCCTTCAGGCATGGATATCCAAGAGTGAGATCAGCCAAGTCAAGTTCTGGCACCCATGCCTTTGCCCGGCTTAATGCGGCCATGGCTCCGGCTCTTGCAGATGCCTGCCTTAAATCCTGAATCCGTTGTGGTAGCACTGTGAGATGCTTCAGCACATCTTGTAGGAGGCGAGGAGTGGTATTTGATAAGGCCACAACGGCCAAGGCACGTTGTGACCCGGAGTACAGCTGCTCCACTAAGGTGTAAACCGCCTTAGCTTGCTCAGCATGTTTTGCTTGAGGTTGGTACTCCTGGGGCCTGTATGTTCACAAGCATAACAATAAGCCGAAGATAACTATCACAATAATCCTTGGAAGATTACAATGTTTAAGGTTTTTAAGAGTAACTTACCGAAGATGGCTGAGACCATTTGGGATATCTGCCGTTTTAAGTCGGACAGTTCGGTTGTTGCTTCTGCAAGAGATGCTTCTGCCGCCTCGGCCCGAGTCACTTGTGAAGCCCTCTCATCAACCCAAGTTTTCTTCTCTGATTCAAAATTTTTCTTCAATTTCTCTTGTTCAGAGACGCTGAATTCAAACTTGGAGTTTGCTTTCTGAGTTTCAAGCTCTTGAAGTTTCAGCTGGCTCTTCAGGTCGGCAATCTCCGACTCAAATTGACTTATGGTGGCCTGCGTTGACACCAGGTTATGGTGAGAATCATGGTAAGGTAACATTCAAGTCCCAAACACTTTACAAGTAAAGATATTTGGCACTTGGGGGCTAATGCATGCTTAAAGACTTTTATTAACTTATCCTACCAAGTCATACATATTAAGTCTCAAGCACTTTACAAGTAAAGATACTTGACACTTGGGGGCTAATGTGTAACACAAATTCAAAGTTTCATGTTATCACCGGGTTAAATGTATTCACTTTAAACCGGACAACCGAACAGTACGTAGATTTCTAAGTCTACATCATATTCATTCATAAGCAATATACTTGGGGGCTGGTACAGTAAGTAAGGGTCAGGAAAAAAGCATAAGTTATACCTCAGATTTGTGATGTATTTGTTTTACCATGTCAATTTCTAGGTCACGACTATTGTGCACTTGGTTCAGATAGCCCGAGACTATATCACCAATGCTTAGGTGAGTATAATCAGTGATGTCCTATTTGGCTTTTCGACGGTGGGCAAACTCCTCCTTGGCAGTGCATTGGGCAAGAACAGTAGGCCGGCCCGGTTCAACATATTGACTTTTCACAAATTCAACTTCTGGGTCAGTCGTCTTGACCGGGCTAGGAATTTCTGGGTTATCAGCGTTGTGGATAACATCTTCTGCAGGCGGATCAAAGGTTGGCACCGGAATATCAAAAGCCGGCTCAGGTGGTGGCTGATGAGTGGAGCTGTCAGGAGCGGATGAGACAAGCACCGGCTCAGCAACCACCGAATCTTGGGACGGCTTGTTCTTCTTTGCCCTCTTGCTGGGCTTCACTTGCAGGCTGTCAATCAAAGTATAAGGATGAGTGTTAAGATATAAATATGAAAAAGCTTAAAGTAAGAAAGGTTATATTACCTGGGAGCCGTTTTGAAAGCCGGCATGTTTGATTGCATCGACTCGTCAGAAGAAGGAGAGGTATCCTGATAATTGGGGTCGGATGAATTGAGAGGTTGGCGAATCAAACCCTCCAAAGGTAAAGCAGAACGTAAGTCAGATATAACCTCAGCCCGACGCTTCCTGGTTACATCGGGTAAGCCGGAGGAGAGTTCTGCGTCTTGAGTGGCCCGATTCTGCCTCCGGTTCTCAAGCTGTTGTTGCTTCAAAAGAAATTGAGGATCTTGGTAAGCTAGAGGATGTGAAAATCTTACTTTCCGGGTCGCCCTTCGGGTTTTTTGCTTTGGCAAAGGCTCTGAGTCGGAGGAGATTATAGTTACCTCTTCGTCAATTGCTTGACTGTTCCCTGTATCCTCTTGAAAGGATAGAATGTTAGTAGAGTAACAACAAAGGAGTTAAGAAAATGAAAGTGTTACCTCTTCATCATCCGAAGAAGAGTCATCCAATTTAAGCATATCGGAGGCGCTGGGTTTCTTCTTCTTTGAGGTGCCTGTCTTAACAGCTTTCCTTTCAGTTTTCTTGGCTGCCCTGGCCTGTTTGGCAGCCTCATGGTCATACTTGACCTTCCAGAAATTATCACCGGCCTATGGAAAAAGATAAGGAATCATAAGTACAAGAAGATATAACATGTTAAAGAGTATTTATGAGGATTGGTAACTCACCGCAGGGGCCGGGTTCTTCTTGCAGAAGGGAAGTAAGCCAAAGGCATTACTAGTTATAGTGCCCTCCTTCAATAGTGACTGGGTTGTAGCATCTACCACATCATCTGGTAAGTCGTCGGGACTATGACGCATTGGATCATCCTTCTCGCCTGTGTAAGTACACATTAAGCCGGAGCGGCGGCTTAATGGTAGTATCTGCCAGGTGACCCAGACTCGAACCAGATCGATGTCGTTTAGCCCGTTTCCTAGAAGAGCTTTGATCTTCCTAATGGTGGGGTTGAGAGGCAGGCGCTCAATAGTGGATAACTTATTCGCCAGCGGATGATTGGATTCAAGGCGTAGGGCGCGGAAGCCGGGCAGAGGCTTCTCATCAGCCGGTGATGTGTCTTGACAGTAGAACCATGTCTGGTTCCAATCTTTCGGGTGACTCAGCAGCTCAGTGTAAGGGAAAAGACAATCTCTCCGCCACTGGATTGAGATGCCGCCAAGCTCAAGACTAGGCCCTTTGGCATGTTCATTCTGCCGGTTCAAGTAAAAAAGTTCTCTGAACAACAGCAGACTTGGCTCCTCTCCCAGGTACACCTCGCAGAAGACTTGGAAATTGCAAAGGTTTGACACGGAATTGGGTCCAATGTCTTGAGGTCTAAGATCAAAGAAATTCAGAACTTCCCTGAAGAATTTTGAGCCGGGAGGGGCAAATCCCCGGTTCATGTGATCCGTGAAAACTATGACCTCCCCTTCTTTGGGTTGAGGCTTCTCTTCAGACGGGTCAGGAGTGCGATAAGACATGACCTCCTTTTTTGGCAGGTGGCCAGACTTCACGAACTCAGCCAGTTTACTTTTGGTGACTACAGATGGGACCCAATTGCAGGTCACAGGGGCCTTGGCCGCCTTAGGAGCCATGATGACAGTTGGCCTATGACAAAATAAGAAGTTCCGATTCAAATTTTAAACCGGGAGACATATCCCAATTATTTAAGGTAGCGGCTTATGAAGGGGCCTAATGACATAAGGATGACTGTGCAACAATACTTAAGCCGCTACGAGTATCCAGAGCAGTTCAAAAATTCTTGAAGTCATGAGAAGCAAGCAAGGCTCATAGATCAGTGTCATCTATTTAAACTGGACACCTGGACAGTTGTGTTTAAGGGCATCTACCAGAAGAAGTTTTCTGGGTGATAAAAACAGGTTTCATAATCTTCTGCTAAAATTTGAGATCAAAGGTTTGTTCTGATAAGAAAAATTTCTAGACCTAAATGCAGGGCAATGAAGTTCATACACTCGAAGCAGGTTTCCAAACAAGGGAAATGAGATCTGTTTCTATGCAAGATGAACACAAACCATTACCGCATCAGTTCTACGTAGTTTTTACGATCTAAATAGGGCATTGGAGGTGAAAACTAGCGAGGGTTTGCGTCGGGCGGTGATGAACGCCGACGAACTCAACAAAAGTTCCAATGCAGATCTAAGAAAAGGAAGGAGAGGAACTCACGGATGTGGACGAGCTGCGGAGGTTCGCCGTGAATTTAAGGTCAGAGTCAGGTTGATGCAGCGGCCTGAGTCGCTGAAGACGAGGGGTTCGACGACGGCGGCGGCGGAGCTCGAGAGGAAGCAAGAGGAAGAAGTAGACCGAAGGGGGGGAATGGAGAAGACCTAAGTCATGCCTATTTATAAGGAGAGGCTGACTGAGACGGTGCGAGAAACGAGGAGATAAACATCATTATCCAGCGGCCCCGACGCCTCGATTCTCGGGATGGTCAGTAAGGGAAAAGATCCGTTGGAATAAAATATGAGTTTTATTAAAGATGACATCATAGTGATTTGACCCGGATCCAGATGATGACGTCACGGCGGGTTAAAGTTTTTGCATAATCAGAAGACTGAAGATTTATGTTTTAAGGTATTTTAAGACTGACATGAACAGGTTCAAATTAATCTGGGGCCTAATGTTGGGGATATAACTATTTTTAAGCTGCCTAGGAGGGGCCGGGTTACGCAAAGAAGGTTCACCAGAAAGAAGCCCAAGGCCAAACATGAAGATGGCGGTTCAATAAAGGGCTTAAGGCCCACACGCGACTTAAGGCCCGTTGTACTAAACCGCCATAATGGCATGACTTGTATCATAAGGTATATTTAACTAGTCACCGAGCCGGATACTGTTTATAAGCCGGCCGGGACTCTGTAAGCCGCATGGCGTCAACCCGTGTATATAAGGGGACGACCTGATGGCGGCTTACGGAAAGGAACAACTCATCGAGAACCGGGCATAACGTATCTTGCTCCCTAGTCATCGAAACATCAACACTAACCCAACTAGACATAGGCCTTACCTTCACCGTAAGGGGCGGAACTAGTATAAACCCTCTCGTGTCCTTTGTCCCATTTAACCCTTCAAGCTTCCTAGTTGTGATGGCTCCACAACTAAGTCCTTTCACGAGGACATCTGACGTGACAATTCCACAACACAAGGGGAAGACGACTATGTTAGAATCTGAAGGGTTACAAACAAGGCCTTTGGAAAAGATCCAAACGCCAGGAGATAATAAACCAACTCCAATTTTTATAGATACTGCTCCAGCACAGAGAAACCCAACTCCTACTGATAATAAGCAGATTCCAGTGGCCAAAGAACTAGTCCGCTCCAATCGAGAAAAAATATGTCAACTCAATTCTAAGAAGCGTGTGCGTATCCTTGCATCATGAAATTTTATAGCATGTTGATCATATTTTCTACATGTTTCTTACCCATCTCTCTTTTAGAAAATAAGCTTAACAGATAGAAGAATTTCTGCAATGGTATCGTTTGTGAGGAAAGATTCTTGCAGGAATTCTCTGTGCTCCAATGTAGATGTAAGTACTGTTGTATATCACTATATTTTTACATCAGCATGTATTTTGTTAATCGGCGTGAATCCAACCTTTATCTGATCTAAATTTAGTTGTAGCAAAATGTATGATTAAAGGCCACAATGTTGATTTTTGTAAGGAAAACTGCCTGGTAGTTTTGCATCCTGAGCTGCATGAGTGTACTATCTCATATCAGTGGGTTTGAATACTTTGGTTCTGCAGTGGGTTTTTCAGTGTTTTTTTACTGTGTTGTCCTGTCGTATCCCTAGCTCTTACATCATACTCCATCCATCCGGATTAAATGTCGCAGAAATGGATAAAACTGGATGTATCTAGAACTAAAATACGCCTAGACCCATCCATTTATTTCCGGATGGAGGGAATACATGTCAATATGTCATGCCTTTCTAGTCTATAGTACCTATTCCATCTCTGATGTAGCATGTTTTATAACTGAATCACCATTCTTCTATATAAGGCATGCAAGGGGAAGACGACTCTGTTAGAATCTGAAGGGATACAAACCAGGTCTTTGCAAAAGATCCAAACGCCAGGAGATAATAAACCAACTCCATTTTTCATAGATACTGCTCCAGCACAGAGAAACCCAACTCCCACTAATAATAAGCAGATTCCAGTGGCAAAAGAACTATTCCACTCCAATCCAGCAAAAGAATGTCAACTCCATTCTAAGAAGCGTGTGTGTAACCTTGCATCATGAAATTTTATAGCATTCTGATCATATTTTCTACATGTTTCTTACCCATCTCTCTTTTAGAAAATAAGGCTAAACGATAGAAGACTTCCTCCATTGGGATCTTATTCGAGGAAAATATCTTGCGGGAATTCTCTGTGCTCCAATGCTGATGTAAGTACCTGTTGTATATCACTATATTTTTACATCAACATGTATTTTGTTAATCGGCGTGAATCTAACCTTTATCTGATCTAAAATTAGTTGTAGCAAAATGTTAAAGGCGCCAATGTTGATTTTTGTAAGGAAAGCTGCCTGGTAGTTTTGCATACTGAGGTGCATGAATGTACTATCTCATATCACGCACATTACTGAATTGTAGTGCTTCTCTGGTTGCCCATTCATTCATTGTGTCAATGTTGCTTTCGTACTACCTTACCTAGCTGATGATAGCTGTGCCATATTGTGCTATTTTGGTGTAGGCTACTTGCCCAAACGTTCGTTGTGTCAATGTTGCTTTCCTATTATCTGACTTGGCCAATGATAGCAATGCTAGTGTGTTAATTTTGTGCAGGCTGCTGAAGATAAGAAGACAAACTCTAAAAACAGCAAGGCAACCCCATTGTTTCTTTCCAGTAAATCTAGACCAGGTAATATGGCAATAACTCATGATTAATCTGTTTGGTTCCCGTCCTAATTTATGTTATGATGCAGCGGTCGAGACACTCTCCACTATCAATAATACAAGCCTGCCAAAATCGCCATCTAAATCTGTTCAGTATCCTCTGTCTCGAATGCAACGGAATAAATGTATGTTTTTGAACCAATTAATGGCTGAAGCAATGATGGAAATGGTGGATGAATCAGAGGTGCAGAGTCGTGCGACACAACAACTGATCAATGTTTTCAGAGACAGTGTAGCAAAGCAGAAAGAACTTGCCCACATGCTTATGGGCGTCATCTGTGCTGAGGTTGCAGATTGTGACGTTGTAGATGGTTAGGTTCTGCTCATTTATTTGCACTGGCATCAATCTTTGATTGCCCAGTGGATGTAATTTCCTGTAATATATGCTGGATGTGCAACGTTATTCCCTGTATGCCGTACCTTTGTGTGATCGGTTTTGGTCCTGTGCATAATTGCTCATCGTAATGGGCTCAAATTATCTAATTTTGCCTAAAGACATGTACAAACTTTAGTGGGCCCATTAAGTTAATGGTCCGTTACTAGGCCGAAAGTTAATGGTCGGCCCTCTTACCTCCCGTGTCATTAACAGGCCGACATCAAAGCGGGCAACAGGTGGCCCCAGTTTATTTCATGGGCCATTAATAGGCCGTTACTAAGTTTGGGCTACATATGGCCCAACTATTCTGTAGGCCTTTAGCAGGCCGAAAGAGACAGCGGGCTTGTACTGGACCATGAAGACCATGGGCCGCTAAGAGGCCGAAAGTCAGGTCGTATTGTAAATGGCCCAACTGTGTTGTGGGCCTTTAGCAGGCCGAAAGAGAAACCGGGCTGGTATTGGACCATGAAGGGCATGGGCCGTTAAAGGGCCAAAACTAAGGTCCGACTACAAATGGCCCAACTCATTTATGGTCCGTTAACAGGCCGAAAGTCACACAGGGCCGGGAATTGGCCCAACACTTAAATGGGTCGCTAAAATGCCAAAACTCAGGTCTGACTAAAAATGGCCCAACTGATTTATGGGCCGTCAACAGGCTGAAAGTGACACCGGGCCAAAAAATTGGCCCAACACTTAAATGGGCCGCTAAAAGGCCGAAACTTAGGTCCGACAACAAATGGCCCATCAGATTTATGGGTCGTCAACAGGCTGAAAGATAGACCGGGCCGGAAACTAGCCCAACATTTAAATGGGTCGCTAAAAGGCCGAAAGATGTACATCCTGAAAATTGGCCCATCCATTAAACGGGCCGTTAACAGGCCGAAATCTCATCGGGCCGATATTGAGCCCAGATATATAGCGGGCTGTTAACGGGCTCGAACTGACGATGGGCTGTAATGGTGTCAAATCTTTAACGGGCCGTTGACGGGCCGAATTGGCTCATCTCATATGGGCCGTGGGCTTAAATTGACCTGACACAAGTAGGCCTTATATGGGCTGGCCTGCTAATTTTTACTAGGCCTGCCTTTTCACAGGACTGGGCCTCTTTTGGGCCGTGCCACGTGTCAACGTACCATAGGAATCTTCCGTCCAATGAGTGGATGACATCTGTCCCAATGGTGAGCCGACACGTGTTTCCTCCAGCCAATGATGATTTTACACGTGGAAAATCCCCATTGGTCGGGGCTGTTAACGGGTTATCAGATCCAAAACCCGACCCGATAGCTTAACAGCATTCCGTTACGATGGATGCCACGTGTCGGTCACCCTTGACGAAAGCACTTCTGTGACGTGCGATTTATCGTCATGGAAGTGGACACTTCCGTGATGATAATTTTGGTAATGTCATGGAACACTTCTACGACAGCACAGGTATGACTATCTTGATTCTGTCATAAATTTGTCATGCATGTACATGCATGACAAAAAACGCGACCTACTGTGACAAACACGTATCATCACGGAAGTGTATTTTTTTCTAGTGTCATGTGATGCAAGAAGCGATAATAATTGGAGATGACATCACAAAATCAACAGTCTTGGCAATGGTCATCAAGATTATTATTCCCGCGATTGACAAGGAGATATTATAAAACCTTGTCACCTTCTTGTATGATTGGCCTCAGCAATGAGCTCCATACAACTACAAACCCCGGGTATATGTCATATGTGTGCAGACTCAGGTCAGAAAACAAGGAGGAATAATGTCAAAAATACTAATCGCATACATGGTCATATGAAGAATCAAAGACAGGTGTGGCCAAGTTGTTTCAATATGGTATCCATACAGAGAAAATCATGACCGTAAAAGAATGAGCCTGACAGCAAAGGAATGATGATTTATGCGCGACCATCAGGGTCCGGATACCCCAACTCAGTTGGAGGCTATAATTCCATATGGATCCACCAAGGCATACTTTCAAGGGCCTACTCTATTTACAAGGATTTTCATATCCTGCCGACCCGCTTGACATGGTTAGTGTGGAATATCCAAGTCTGTTCTGTCAGATCCAAGATTCCTTTGCAACCTCAGTAGTCCGACTTCAGCGACAGCATGAAAGCATATCACAGCCAATTACCACAGATGGGTATACCAATCACATGAGAAAAATCAAAAGTCGAACAATCAGCTCAGACCCGGTATACTCACCGACAGAATCGAGTACATGGTCAGACTGTTAGGAAAAGCAATTGTCCGCCAGCCCCTGTCGGGCCAGTCTCAAGATGTAAATAATTCAGGTTTCACACAGCTGTAACTCCGTACACCGTTATATTGCTCACGACAAAAGGCAGTCAAATCTTTGGTACATATCTCATGCTCGAGCCAAAGACATAAATCAAGATAAATCAATGCCACCTGTGAGCAGTCAGATTCCATCACGAGATGGCCATGATAATTCTCAGCATTTACGGAAACCAGAAGGCCTGCATTTATTTAAAGCAACCACATGACAGATGCAAAAAGGTTTTCTTGACCAAAGGAAAGATTTATGCTCAGATCCATTGGATATCATCGCAGATATGAGAAAATTCACGTCAACAAAAAGATTTGGTATAGGAGCAAAGGCCTGTCAAAATTTGGAAAAGGCGAAGCAAACCACCCCACATCAAGGTAACTTGATCATCTGAAAATTTTGGTGGGAACAATAAATAAAGGAAAAAGGATACCCGAGTTGGAAACGACGTCCTCAAGCCATACTTGTTCCCTGAGCAACCAAATCTTGAAGACGAGATTTCTTTAAGGGGGGAAGGTTTGTAACAGCCTAGATTTTGGCCCTTTTCTTTTTCTTTGGATTTATTGGGTTTTTGCTCTCTTTTTCTTTCTGGAGTGGTTCTGTGGCCTTGCCACGTCGGAAATCATCCTCAATTCCCCTCCCAAGTGGCTCATCATTCTCAAAACCTTGCCAAGATCATGTCATTTCACTCCTTGACCAAACCCTAAACTCTTTTCCTAGGGAAAATTCCTTTTTCATTAAAGGAATAACCTTATCTGCCCTAGGTTGTGAAGCAACCTATATTTATGTCCATCCAAAAATCCCCAAATAATTCTCATAATTCCTTTGGGTCATATATAGCTCAAATATGCCCAAACATTGCCTTGGCTAGTTTAAAAATAATTCCCCAATATTCCTTTTTCCATTCTGCCCTAAATGGCACTTTGTGAAGGAAGTGTCATTTATATTATTCCTAGTGCCTCCCAACCTTTTTCGGCATGATTCTATGTCCAAATAGTTGCCCCATGCACAAGTTCAAATTTATTGGCCTAGCCAAACTTCCTTAGTGAATATTCAAAGGTTCTGTCAGACAGAAGGCTTTGTGAAGGAAGTACTAGCTAGGAGTACTCAAATGAGTTGAACTTTTGCACACTCTTTAATGCGCTCATATTAACCCCCTTCACCCATTTGCAGCCCCATCCAATCATCTATGTGAGCACAGGAGCAAATCTTTGTTTCTGGCAATATTTTCAGGTTGTGAAGCAAGTGCATTTTATATTGCTTCAAAAATCCTGATAAATTACCAGATCATTCTTCTACCCATAAAACATCTCTCCACCCAATTTTGCATCATTTCATTGATCCATTTGATCACCAATATTATTTCAAGTTTCTGGATAGAAATGATGTTTGTGAAGCAAGTGCCATTTTGGTTTGTCCATTTGGCATGAGCTTTTTACAGCATCATCATATGCCCAAATAACCCAGCTTTGCCCAATCTTAGCCCAAGTTGACACTTCATGTGAGTGCTTCTTCCTGTTTTTGTTTCTGGACCAGTTTATGTGGTTGTAAAGCAACTACTTTAAATCTTTATCCAAATCTCCTCCAACTTACCATGATGAAAGTCCTTCTTTACCTCAACCTAGCAGACAAACTCTTTATCTCCAAACTCTTTCGTGTTGACCACCAGTTCTCACCCAAGTTTACTGCAGTAAACTTCAGAGGGTGATAACTACTTAACCATACCAGTTTTAACCAAGCTACCACCTCAGTTGAAACTACCTTTCGAAGGACTTACCACTAGACATCAATTGCCAGCTGTTTGCCTCCCCAACATGCCAGCACTAGTGGTGACCATCGTTTTGGCATGCCATGAGCGCGTCCAGTGGGTGTTTGTGCTGGACCCCCTCCCCCTCTCGTCGGCTTCGCGCCCGTGATATGTCTAGTAGATAGCCCTCGTCGACGCCGTCCTCCTGGACCCCTCTCCCCCTCCGTCATATTCCTCACTGACGCTCGCCGATGCTCGCCCACGGGAGCACTGTGGCCGACAGCGCATTAATGGCGCCCGACTTCTTCCTCTGCTTCCCTCGACTCCGTGACCTCAGCGGCTCGTCCGCTCTCTCCCTCGTCGCCTTCCCCGTGCCCTCCTGTGCTCGCTGGCTTCGCCAGAGCGTTTGCCGGACATGCCCGGCGGCACCCCAGGCCGTGCCCGTCGCCCTGCCTATATATAGCCCTCCCCCGAGCCCTCCGATCTCACCTCGAGCCTTGCCTCACTCCCAGGACCCCGCCCCACTTCTTCCCCGAGCACCAGAGCCCTTCCTCGCCTCTGTTGGCCGCCATGGCCGCCGCCCTGCCTTCCTAAATCCGAGCAAGGCTGAGCCCTGTTTTCCTTTCCACCACCTCCTGTAGACTCCCCAAGCCCCCTGGAGCCGCCTCAACACTTATCCTCCTTGTCTGGTGGTTGTTGGCCGTGAACCCTATCGGCGCCTGTCGCCACCGTCCGTCATGTCCTCGCTCCCTCTCGCCTCGGTCCTCCCCGGAGCCCGTGCTCTCCGTAGACGGGTGCGGCTTCTCCTGCTGAGCTCGCCCATAGGTCAAGTGAGGCGGGGGATGGCGGGAGCCGGCCGGACGAGCCCCCGCGTCGACGGCCTCTCCTCTGACCTGTGCGTGGCGTCGGGAAAGAAGAAGGAGGAGCGGGAGGTGGGCGTTGACCCAGCGCGTGGACCTCGCGGCCCCACCTGTCGGCGGCCCTGACGCCCGGCCCCGCCTCTGCACCTTTTGACCGGTCCACGCCACGTCAGATAAGTAGAGACGCCTTTTTAGTGTGCGTTTTCATTTGCCGAAAACGTAATCCTAACTTTACGCCTCTGCCTTATCCACTCAGGGACTTGGTTGTGATGATTATTTTTGCAGAAAAGTCCCTGAACTTCATTCATCCATATCTTTTTAACCATAACTCCAAATGAGGTGAAACCAACGCTCACTTCTTTGTTTCATCGAGCCCTCTCTGTTGGTGTCAGTGTCATTATGCTTTGGCATACTAAAAATGACCGTTTTTCCCTGCCCTTAATCAGCCCCCTCCGAGAGAGAAAGATTTCCAGCGATTCTTTCCATGAGCTTCTGACACTTTCTTCCGGTGATTTCTTCCACCCCAGGCAAGCCACACCCTCCATTTGCATCACTGTAATGCCGTGACATGGTTTAATTCTTTTTGAACTTGTTTAAAATATTGCTTTAGCAACATGACTCTGTGCATGTCATTTTCTCGGGGTATTATTTTGATCTTGTTGTTGCCATGTTATTGTTTGGATTACTAGGAGTTATGTTTGTAGTTGATGAGCATCATGTTGCCATTGGAGTATTAGTGGCTGGTATTATGATTATTTCCATGATGATAGCTGTGTTTATGTTTGGAATATTACTTTGGATATCATGCTGCCTTTGGATTATTAGCGGTTAGTATGATTATTTTCATGATGCTAGTTGATGTTCTGTTACTTGGAGTATTATTTCCGGAGATGATGGTTACATGTGGATCATAGTTGGATAACTTGTTCTTGCATATTGGAGTAGTAGTATTACTGTTGTCAGATTCATCATGATAGTAGTGTTATGCTATCCTCGGAGTATTTTGAGATGATGATATTATGCTTGGATTATTTGTTGGATATTGATATGACTTGGATATTAGTTTGATGGTTGACATCAGAGTATCAGTTATCATGGTTATAGTTTTGTGGATATATTCTGTCATTAAGTTGGTCAGGTGCCGCCAAACCGAACCTTTTCCAGTGCAACCATATTTGCCGGTATGGGACGGCCCTAATGCGGTCTATTGTCGTGCATCTCGCCGGTGCCTCTAACAAGGGAAGGTTATGGGCGCGCGCTACCTTGATCAGGTAGGCGGACATAAGCCTTGTGTGCCCGTAGTTGTTCTAGCCGGCGGATCCCCGTGTGGGATCGTTTATGTTTTGGCCACGACGGTGGTCGTTGTGTCTTGTGGTAGACACGGGGCCACCCATGACAGCCCAGAGGTGAGTGAAGTCAGAGTGGCCGGGAGAGTGTCATGGCAGTAGATCGGTTTTGTCGGAACACTGTTGGTCCACCCGAATGGGAGTGCGAGGCCATAGGTTCCATGGTGTGGGTACAGTGCGCTACCTCTGCAGAGAGTGTGTATTTAATCTATCGATAGCCGCGTCCTCGGTCATGGGCATGTGTTCATACTAGGGCACATTGTTCGATCAACACCCACATGACGGAGTAGGTGATGGATATGTGGATATTTGGAGCAGTACAGATTGGCCAAGTGTTGGTCGGGTTGTGATCGTCGTAAGGATCACGGGCCATGTATTGGTCAGGTTGTGATCGCCGTAAGGATCACGGGCCATGTATTGGTTGGGTTATGATCGTCGTAAGGATCACGGGCCATGTATTGGTCGGGTTGTGATTGCCGTAAGGATCACTGTTATAGTTTGGTTTTGATCACAAGGTGATCGAGATGGTATATATATTGCTTGGCCGGTTAGACAAGAGAGATATGGTTATGGAGATCGGAGATGGTGATTTATCAGTATTGTATTAGTTTCATATTATGCTTAGGAGTTGCTGTTATATCATGGTAGCTGTTAATTTAATTAACCTGCTTAATGTTATGTTGTTGTCTTGCCTTGATGTTTCTGGTTGTTGTGAGCTTGCAAGTACATTCAATGTACTGACCTGGCGTGTCATGCCAGATTGCAGGTGATGTCGTGATTGCTTGATTGCTTGTCGTGGTTTCCGTTCGTGCGAGCTAGATCGTGTCCTAGTCAGAGTCCCTGCGGAGTGGAGTTCACCACCTTCGTCGTTGTTCCGCTGCTAGAAGATTTCCGCTGCTATGAGTTGTTCCGCTGCTAGCATAGAGCAAGTGTAGTATCGCAGGCATAGTGTCGCCATGCTGATGTGAACCTTTGTAACATAAGACCTTTGTATTCATTCTTGTAATAAGAGCTGGTTTGTTCTATGTCAAGCAGTGTAGTATTCCAGAAGACTTCTTCTCGATCTCTGGTCTGGAATATGGGGCGTTCCGGTTTCTCTGAGCTGGGGTGCAACATAGATGCACTTATAGTGTGGCTTGCAAAAAAGCAGAGGATGGCAGATAATCAGTGGATGTACAGTGGTTTTAACCATCAGAATCGAGTAACATCAGAGTGGATCGCGAAAACTGATGTGTATTTAAACGAGATATTCCGTCTTCCAATGAGAATTATCCCACCATGCCCCTGTGCAAGATGTGCCAGACGTCACCGTAGAAATCAGAAGGACATGACTGAGCACCTTCGCACGCACGGATATATGCCAAACTTTGACATGCCGCTGATAAACATAGCCGAGCAGGACCGTGGTAGAGAAGAGGTGATGCGACAACGCATCGATGGATATGAGGACGATGGGGTTAGGGACATGCTAGATGATGTCATTGTTGCAGAAACGGCAAATGCGACATGTTTGGCGAATGAACCGGAGGAGCCGGAGGCAACCGCAAAGGCCTTCTTGGATGCCATCTCGCAACTGATTGTAGTCAAGGCTGAGTACGGCTATAGCCAGAAATGCTTTGAAGCATTCCTGGGAGTATGGGCTAACAGCCTCCCTGAGGGTCATGAACTGCCGAAAAGCATGTACGATACGAAGAAAATCTTGAAGGCACTCTCTACTGGATTATGAGAAAATAGATGTTTGCCCGAAGAATTGCCTTTTGTTTAGGCACGAGTATGCGGATCACAAGTACTGTAGGAAGTGTGGTTCGTCTCGGTACATTAAGGTGGTCGGTGAGGATGGTGAGAAAAAGGAGCTAACCATCCCCGTTAAAGTTCTTTGGTATCTTGATTTCATAAAAAGACTGCACCGCCTTTTCATCACGAAGGAGTCTGCAAATGATGAAGTGGCACAAGGAAGGTATAAGGTACAATCCAAAAAAATCATACATCCATCAAAAGGGGAAGCATGGAAGTCGTTCGATGAAGAATACCCCGAGGAAGCAGCCGAGGCTGGGAATGTCAGAATAGCCATATCAGGTGATGGGTTGAATCCATATGGTATGTCGTCCAATCTATACAGCTGCTGGCCCGTGTTTGTAATTCCGCTCAATCTTCCTCCCGGTACCCTAATGCAACGCAAGACCATGTTCTTGTCGCTCATCATTCCGGGGCCTGAATACCCGGGGAAGCAATTGGGTGTGTTTATGCAGCCACTGGTGGATGCTTTGCACCATTCTTGGTACTTTCTGAGGTTGACATACGACCGGGATCTGTAGAGAAATTTCTTGATGAAAGTTTGGTTGCACCATTGGATGCATGACTTTCCCGACTATGCTCTATTCTGCGGATGGTGTACAAGTGGGAAGATGCCATGCCCAGTGTGCATGCAGGCTCTGCGAATGATTTGGCTAAGTAAGGGTGGCAAGTATGTAGCCTTTGACCTGCATCGACAGTTCCTCCCTCCAGACCATCCAGACAGGGAAGACAAGAAGAACTTCACGAAAGGCCGGGTTGTTCATGAAGTAACCGAGATTCCAACATTTTCGGGGGCAACTGTTCTTTCTTAGCTAAAAGCTCTCAAGCCTAAAGTCAAAGGCAAAGCCAAAGCCAAAGCCAAAGGCTTCGAGGGATATGGTGAGACACACAACTGGACTCACATTACCCCCTTCTCGCAGCTTCCCTATTTCAAGGACCTCAAACTTCCTTACAATATCGATGTGATGCACACCGAAAAGAATGTGGCAGAGTCCCTTTTCCACACGATTCTCAACATTCCTGATAAGACGAAGGATAACGTTAAATCTAGAGCTGATCAACAGAGAATTTGTGATAGACCATGTCTAAACATGAAGCCTCCCATAGGCGGTCGAAAAAATTGGTTCAAGCTAGATGCTGACTTTGTCCTTAAACCGCCAGAAAAAAAGGAAGTACTTATCTGGCTAAAACACATTTTGAAGTTCACCAATGGTTATGCATCGAATATAAGTAAGGGAGTCAATCTTTCAACGGGCAAAGTGACCGGCCTGAAGAGTCATGACTACCATGTACGGATTGAGCGGATAATGCCGGTGATGATTCGAGGCTATGTCCACGAGCATGTCTGGTGAGTGTTTGCCGAGCTAAGCCATTTCTTCCGCATGCTCTGTGCTAAAGAAGCAAGTAAAGACATGGTTGAAAAATTGCATAAGAAGGCACCGGAGTTGATAGTCAAGCTAGAGAAGATCTTTCCGCCAGGCTTCTTTACTCGATGACACATCTTATTCTGCACCTCGCGAACGAGGTATTGTTGGGGGGGGGGGGTTGTGCAGAATCGCTGGCAGTACGGCCCTGAGAGACAGAACAAGCATCTCCGATAGAAATGTGGAAACAAATCTAAGATTGAAGCTTTCATAGCTGAGGCAGTTATCCTAGAGGAGGTGTCAGACCTCGGGACATCATACTATCCAGACCACGTTCCCCATCTGCATAAAAAGGTGCCTCAATACAATATAGAAGAGCCCAAGTATCAATCCAGGCTCCATCTATTCAACGTGCAAGGTGGGAGGACTGGGGCCTCGAAATCTTATAACATGCCACGACAAGAGTGGGAGGACCTCATGTTCTATATCTTTCACAACATCAAGGAAGTTGAGGAAGTGTGGATGAGGTAATACTACTACACCATTCCTTTATGTCTTCCACATCATCATGTTCTATGTTCACTTAGTCCCGGTCTAACACCGCTTTTATTTTTTTAGTGATTTCGTTCAAGAGGAATGGATGGGAATGAATCCTCCTACTGACGCGGAGGCACTTACTCTTCTCCGTCATGGAAACCCTGGAGGTAAAAATTTTGTTGCTTGGTTCATTATCACACCCTGGTTTTCATGGCACAACACTTAAAGTGATGAATAATGATAAAATGTGGTTGACAAAAACTTTTGAGTGTTTTAGACTTTGCCTTGATTGGATTTTGTGTGTTGTTTGCAAGTGCTCTAAAAATCAAATAAATCCCCCAACTCGTATACTCCTTCTCCTTGATCCAAAACTTCTTCCCAATGATCATGCCATGTGTATAGTACAGTATAGAATTTTCTTATAAAAATAATTTGGCCAAAAAGTATTTTTCTAAATTTAGTTTTCCAAAAACCCCTAGATTGAGGTTGCACTACAAGTACTTGATTTGGGGTATGAAAAATATTTCAAAGAGTATATTTGAAACCTATTAGATATAGGACTCCAATAAACCACAAAAATATAATTTTAAAAGTAATTTTCCTATTTTATTTAAAGGCTTTTTCTTTAGGCCAGAAATGGTCTTTAATAGGTTAAAATTATTTTAATGCTTTTAAAAATATTTGTAAAACTTTAGGGAAACTCAGTTGGCATATATTGTCCATATATATGAGTTTCAACACATGGTCATATTCAAAATATTGGTCAAATCCCTAAAAAAACCTTCCTGGATATTCCAAGCTTTTGAAATATTTACAAAGAAACTATTCTCGAAAAATTCCAAGAAAATTCTAGCATGTCACATATGACATATTTGATGATCTGGCCAAGCCTCATGTCATGGAGAATAGCATAACCCCATGAAACCCTCTCAAAACCATTTCTGCCCTTTTCTAAGTTTGAACAACTTTGCATTAGCAAACTTTCCCAAATACTCTCAAGATTGGTCCACATGCTAAAATGGTCTAATAAATCATCTAGACCAAGTGGCACAAGTTGGAGAACAAGTTAACTTGATCAAAGTGCCCCAAAACCCTTCCTGTCCAGAACCAAATTTGAACAACTCTACATTGGCAACTTTATCCTTTTCATCTCAACTTTTGTGGACATGTTCAGAATCTCAAATGATGACACTACACCAAGTGGTGCATCAAGGAGAATAGTTATGCATGACTAAATCTTGGGAAGTCCATTTCTGTTGATTTCTAGCATTTACAAAAGTTGCATTGGCAATGTTGCCCAAATGGACCCAATATTGGTGGAACCTCTTATTTTATCATACCATTTGACCCTGTCAAGACTCATGACAAGAGGAATTCATTTTCTTGCCCAAATCAACAACAAACACCTTCTGCCTTTTTTCTAAAAACACCACTTTGACCCCTTCCACTAATCTCCATGAGTTATCCTTTTTACCACAACCCCACCTAGTCCCCCTATACCTCTGGTGTTCTTCCCTGCCCGAGAGTCAATGATGAAGGGGGGCAGAGACCCATTTTTCCTCTCTGGGCAGCCACTTTCCCCTCCCTTTCTCATCTCTCTCTCACTCCTGGCATGTTCCAGGGCATCCAATGCCACTTTCCCATTGTTTACTCCCCCTGCAGCTTCCAGACACAAGTGGTCGCGCCCATTCCGCAAAAAGGCATGTCATGACAGCCAAAGACGCACTCTAGAGCACGTCAGCGTGCTCCCGACCGTTGACGCATCGTCCCCCGACTACCTCGAGCCTCCCCCTAGCGCCAGTCGAGGTCCTCGACGTCCGCAACACGACAGCCGTGCAGGCCCCCTCCTCTCCCCCTCTCTCTCACCCCCCTGTTTCTCGTGCCCAACGCCGCCCGGCTCGGCCAATGAGCGCACAAGCTCGGGACCCTCTTGGAGCACGCCCCACTCCCCATTTTCTTCTCCCCGACCGGGTCCACACCCACGAATGCCCACGACATGGCCTAGGGTGCCAATTCAGCCCCAGGCATCGCCTAGTCTACGGCTGTGGTCGCCGTCCACGGTGAGCCGTGGCCTCGCCATATAAGGTTGCCCCTGACCCCCCCCCCTCTGGAGCTCCTTTGCTCTCTCTCTCTCCCGTGCACCCCCTGGACCAACCTGCACCTCCTCTCGTGCCCTCCGGCTCCCTCCATGGCCGGAGTGTCGCCGTCGGTCTCCGCCCAAATTCTCGTAAACCAAAGCCTCCCCTCTCCTCCTTTGGACACCAATGGAGCCACCGCATGCCGGCGAGGCTCCTCCGCCCTTTAACTCCTTCTCTAGCGCCCCGCAACCCCCAGAACCCCTCTCACCCGATGCCACCTTCCGCCGCGGGCGAAGCCCTGCTCCCCTCCGGTGACGTAGGCACCCGTGGTGGGGCCTCCCTGGTTCGTCTCTCTCCGCTGAGCACGCTGGTGGCTGGACCTCCGAAAATGGTGGTCGGTAGCACCGCCGGCCGCCGTCGAGTGCTTGATTTGTCTTCCGTCGCGCCCGTGCGGGAGGTAGCGGATGAACCTGCAGCTGGGCCCCGCCTGTCGGCCGGCTAGTGGGCAGGGGCCACTGACGGGTTGGCCATGTCTCGCCCGCTTAAGTCGAGACGACATAGGCCGCATTCCGTCTTCGCCACAGGGAGGCGCAATCCGCGAAGGCGCTATCGACGTGGCCCCCAGCACGCGCGTGGCCGTGCAGTTGGGCCGGCCCAGTTGCGCCTCACTGTTAAATCCCGCCCAGTGGGCGCTGCCGCCGCTGGAATTTGGCCCATTAGGTATTTCCATTTACATTTTCTTTTTCAACAAGATTCAAACTTTTCCAGAGACCTCATTTCAAGCCCAAATCTGATGATTCAAATTTTCCGTGACTCCATAAATCAATATCTATTTAATGAGCCATAGTGAACATTTTTACACTGCCTAGTTTCGCCTGGATCTAACAAATAGGTCATTTATACTCCTAAACTAGCTTAAAAATCCATAAAATATTCATTTGAACTCCAAATCCAGTGAAACCAATTTCTAAATGTTTCTAAAATCATGCCTGATTTAATGGGTACTTTTATTCATTTTTATAAAAAGTAATTCTGTAGACAACTTGCGGATCCATTAAATCCCTTGGTTCCAATATATTGAAATGTTTAGAAAACCCACTTATCCAATTCCATTGAAATCACTTTGGTCATTCCCCATATGACCAGTGGTATCCTAGAGAAGTCCAACTTGTATTTTTAGAGCACTTTTATTTTTGCCTTGTTGTGTTGCTTATTGTGATTGTCTCCGGCGTTAGTTGACGAAGTAGACGGAGTACTTGGAGAAGGACCAGAAGATTTCAAGACTCTGATGAACCAGGCAAGCAGCCTTTGACCATGTCTACGAAACCCTTTTTATGCATGTCATATAACACTTTATTATTGCTGCATCGGAATCATGATGAGGTGGTAACCACTTTGGTGGGTTGCCTTCGTTACTTTCTTGTTCATACTTGCATTGGGCATTACCCTACCTTCCTATGAGGGTTATGCCAGTGGGAGTAGATAGGATGCTAAAGTAGTTGCTACGCAAAAGGGACGGGATTATGCATGGTGATGGAGGCAAAGTATTTACAAAAGACTTTTTGAAAACCCCGTCGGTTGCCACTTATGCCCGAGGGAGGTAATGAGATGGGTAACCACTTGATGACGAAGTGGTGTACCAAGGCAAGCGTGAGTGTTGTTTTCAAAAACGGATTGGTTTAAGTTGCGACCGTTATTCCAACCTTACATGCGCAACCACTCTACCCTTGTATGGGAAAGGGCATTATTGATTACCTACGTCGATACTAGCTTGGAGCCCGCATTACTAGTGACGGGGGAGAGTTGGAGCTCTCTCTCGGGACGGGGTCGTGCCAGGTAGGGCGGCCAAGAACATTTTTATGGGGCACCGGACCCACCGTTGGTACCCCGTGCTTGTGATGTGAGATGATTATGGAGCATGGCTCCACGAAAATGTTATGTGATAATGTTGGGCACGGGGGTTACTACCAATCGAGTGGACTCCATGTTAGTGTCGTCTAGGGAAAGGTAGTGATCGGGTGCTTACCCCGGGTACTTGAGGTATCGCGGGTCGTGGATGACACGGAAGTTCCCCGGATCTTGTGGGTAAAGTGTGCAACCTCTGCAGAGTGTAAAACTATTCGAATAGTCGTGTCCACGGTCAAGGAAAGTTGGGTAACCGCTCTTGGGCTACGTCCATATGTTTCTGAAAAACAACACAGTTTGGTGATATTGATGATGTGACTCGTGAGGAAGTAACGATGAGCTTGAGCATGAGTTGTTGATAACTCTTTCTCGATGTTGATGTCTGTAACCTCCTGATACTTGTTGCAGATGCACTCATGTCCTTGATAAATGTTGATCATACTTACATGAGAAAAACTAGCTTTCCGCAAAAATGCCAATTAAGCAGTAGAGCTTTGCATAATTCTTTTGTTGTCACTCTTGGGTTGCTTGCGAGTACATTCAAACGTACTCACTGGCTTGTCCCTTGCTATTTACTTGGCCAGGCTTGAAAGAGCAGGTATACGAAGAAGCGATTCTGGTGGTGATCGTGCGAGCTAGGACGCTTCCCAGTCAGAATGCCTGTAGGGTTAAGGCAGATGGCATGGGTCCAACTTATCGATGAAGATTTCCGCTGCAATGTTATATTCAAGACTTGACCATAATGGTCATAATTTATGTAAGACGGTATGTATGGATGTAAGACTCTTGTTATTCAACTTCTGTGTGTTCAGTGAGCATTGATCTCTGGGATCACTGTACACGTGCATTCGGTGATCACGACTTATGAGTCGGGGTCCCCACATTCATGGAGAAAGTAATTTTCCACACTCCCCTATTAAATACCTAGTTCAACATTTATTAGTTAACCGAACTAATGCACGCAACAATTTCAGTTATACTTGTAGGGAAAAGAGCTAAACATATCTATGGATGATGAATTGAGATGGGTTTCCATGGGTTTCGACCCTGCCGTCATGACATGTAAAAAGTATGATGTGAATGGGTATTACTTCCATACAGAGGAGCACCAGAACAGCCGGCCCGATCCCAAAACTATAAATACTGGAGTGTAAACCCCCGGTCAAAATTCAGTAGACTACTACGGAAGGGTACAAAATAGATACGAGATTAAATTCCGCCAGGGGCGCGAGACCCTAAGTCTGCCTCAAATGCCGATGGTTCGATCCGCGGGAGAGGGTAAAACATACGCCTTCCATTGGTTTGGTCGAAGTTAAACCATCAACCATCTATGCCGGAGCCAATCTCTTCATTGCGGCTACCCAAGCTACACAAGTATATTATCTGCCTTACCCATGCCAGAAAGAGTACCTAAAGGGTTGGAAAGTTGTGTTCAAGGTGTCGCCACATGGTAAGCTACTGGATCCGAATGAAGACGATTACTACAACATTAACCCCATGACATACGAGGGAGTGTTCTTTCAAGAGCAACCTTATGATGATGATGCGGTTAAAAACGATGATGCTAGACCATTGGGTGATGATGATGTGGATCGAAATGACAATGATGCACAGAATGATGGTGAGACCATTGTCAATGAAAATGGCATACTTATGCTAGAAAAGTTAAACGAAGACGCTGACGACGAGGAAGAGCCTCCACCTCCGTCAGACAACGAAGATGATATGATTGATAGTGATGATGAGACCGACCGAGAAAGAGGTTACAACAGTAATGATTCGTATGGGTTCTAGCAGATGTACGTTCCAAGTCTTTTTTTTGCATATGCATTTTTATTAATGTGTTTATTATTCCTTATTATTATGCCTTTTCCTTCATTTATTTAATTTACTAATTGCTTATTATTTTTTCAATGCAGGTTCTTGGAACATGGGAAAGGGGAAGGCCGACGGCATGGTTTCCTACGCAAGGTTGTCGGCCTGCCTAGTCGGAGTGGTCGAGCACGTAATCCTCCCCCGGCTACTTGACGATGACTCCTCATAGGGAGGTCGAGGGAGAGGTGACCCTAGAGGAGGAGGGGGCGGGGGGAGAGCCCCTAGAGGGCGAGGTGGTGGGGGGAGAGCCACTACAGTGGGTCACGGCCAAAGAGCGCACCCTCACCAACTTAGGGGTGTTGTCTTCGAGGCCCTCCTCTAGTGAGGTACCCTCTGGCGAGGAGGAGGAGGACGACGACGATGACGAGGAGGAGGAGGTGGAGGAGGAGGCAGGCGAGGAGGAGGAGGGCGAGGAGGAGGAGGAGGAGGAGGAGGAGGAGGTTGGGGAGGGGGAGGCAGGCGAGGAGGAGGGTGGTGGCGGGGATGATTGTGGTGGCGGGGATGATGGTGGTGGCGGGGAGGGGGTTGGCAACAAGGGGTGGCTACATGGTAATGCAAAGCTACCAAAGTAGATTACTGCTACTGAGGAGCAGAAGTGGCTCATTGAGCCCACGGGGAAAGAGTAAGTGGCATTTTATAATAATTTAATTATTTTGCTTGTCACATGTTCATTCCGGTTGTTATTTATTTTGCTTGTCACATACTAATTGTTCATTCTTTTGCAACAACTGGATATATTCTAAATGGGTCCGTATTCCCAACGGCCTCATCACCGTCTTGCTGAAGTTACACTGGTCGGGGTTGTACTGCCCGGATCCAGTCAGGTACCCGGACATCAGGTTCTGGCCACGAGCTGGGACCACTGGAAGTGGCCCTCCACGCAGACCATGGGACCCATGCCAATGCCGTGATCACTACTTTCTGGGTGAGTTCTCTTCATAAGCACAAGTCCATTCTAGCTTCATGAATGATTTAACTCATGGCTTCTTCCATTCTTGTTTCATGCATGATTGTAGAAATTCTATCGAGTTCTTCTGGAGCACAAGGCCAGAGCTGACCAGATCGTGCTGCACCAATGCAAGAAGAAGGCCCGCCAGATGCAGTACGAGGTACGCTATGTGGCCATCTCGACATACTATCACGACGCTCTTGGTGTGAAGATGACCAAGGAAGAAGCACGGAGGATGGACATTACCTTGGAGAGGCTCGAGTACTTGGCGGTCAGTATAAATGATTTTTCATTCCGATGTTTGTGGTACATTTCACCGTTCCGTGTTGACATGCCATCATGCTTTCATTATGTAGGTGTGTCCAAATTGGTGTTATGGAAAAGACGAATCCTGGGCGGCATTGGTGGATCTTTGGTGTGATGAGACTGGAGCCTATGCGGCTACGAGAATCATAAACAAGGCTAACCGAGTGAAGGAGGGAGTACATGCTCAGGGAAACCGAAACCACTTTCTCCACAAGACACTTAATGTATGACTAACTCCATTAAACATTCTTCTTCTTCTATTTATCGTCACTTTCTTATGTATGACTAACCTCTGTTTGGTGGTGCAGGAGGAGAAACTGAAGCGGCCGCTCTCACACATGGAGGCGTGGGAGATCGCCCATAAGCGGAAGCCTGGCAAGCCCAAGTACTACGGCAAGAAGACCGCACAGAGGAAGAAGGCCTACTCCAATGGGTATCTGAGGTTACATCCTGACACACCTGACCCCATTGCGGCGGATTTGGATGATAGGGTGGTGGTGGGCATGGGGCCCAAGGAGCACGGTCGGGAGGCAGTTCTCGATGCTGTGATCACTCCTACTATGTCCTACACACAGCTCCGTCGGATTGACCCGAGAGCCTGAGCTAGCGCACGAGCACGCCAATGACTAGTGCACCGTCATAGTCCCTCTTTCAGGAGCGACAATTTGTAAGTATTTTCCCTCTTATATTCTTTTCTCACTTTATTTTCCGCATTTAGTAGTTTTATGAGTTCCATCATGTCATACCATAGGCCTACCTGGAGTACACACGCCAGGAGACCATGGCGTGGCACGAGAGCCTTTATGCATACCATGAGCAGAGGGATCGCCAGATGCAGCATGCTTTTCAGGAAATGGCGGCCGACAGGTGTCCTCAATGGCAACCAGCACAGGGTCCTCCAGCACAACCAACGCTGCTGACCTTTGAGGAGTTTGTGGCACAGAACGCTTGCCCCTAGCCAGTTAGTTCATCCCCAATCTATTCAGCCAAAGCATATCATGCCTTTCAGCACAGTCATATATCCCGTTAATATGTCTTTTCAACATCCGGGGAACCGGTGGATCAACCGTTGGCGGTGGTCTTCGCCGCACTCCCGAGTCACAGAGCCCGACCACTCCGATCCACAGAGGCGGAGGTGCAGGCGGTCTTGGCGAAAGCGCTGCCGCTAGCAATGACGACCTGGGCTTCGGTGGTCTTGGCGGTGACGACCTCCACGGTTCTCGATGTCCTGGCGCTTAAGCCTTTCGGTTACTTGTGTGCCTATGCTTATGTTTCTTTAGATGACTTGTATGTGGTGATGATGATCCTTTAGATGACTTGTGTGTGGTGATCATGATCCTTTACATGACTTGTGTGTGGTGATGATGATCCTTTCGGTTACTTTTGATGGTCCATTGTGATGATGCTTATGCATATATTGTTGTGACAGTGTCGGATGATACCTATGTGTTCTATATGTGCATTTCCATCATATATATATATATATACATATATATATATATATATATATATGTTGTATATTTGAATTGAATTGATCTGAAAAGAAATAGAAAAAAGAAGAAAATCAAATGCAAACTATGCCGACGGATAGGCCGTTGGCATAGAGCTGGCGCGAGAGCCCAGTTGCTGACACGTGGCAGCTATGCTTACGGCCTAGCCATCGGTGTAGTTTCAAACTAGGCCGACAGCTAGGCCATCGGCATAGCTGCCACGTGTCAGCAACTGGGCATTCCTGGGGCAGGGCTATGCCGACGGCCTAGCCGTCGGCATAGTTTGAAACTACGCCGACGGCTAGGCCGTCGGCATTGCCCTGCCCCAGGAATGCCCAGATGCTGCCACAGGGCACTTCTATGCCGATGGGCTAGCTGTCGGCGTAGTTTCAAAGTAAGCCGACGGCCTAGATGCGCCACGTGGCGAGCAGCCGTTGGTCAGCACTTGACGGCAGCCGCCGTTAGGCGGTAACATTGCTGACGGCCAGGGCCGTCGGCATAGATGTACGGACAACGTCAGGATAGGGCCTATGCCGACGGCCTTTCTATGCCGACGGCCTCCCGGGCTACGCCGACGGATATGTCGCCGGCAGCCCTATGCCGACGGGGCCCGTCGGCATAGGCCTGTCCCGACGACCAATCAGGGCTATGCCGACGGCTAGGGCCGTCGGCATAGGGTGCGATTCCAGTAGTGTATATGACCACGGATTCCCACGCGTGCAATTAGCTTCTTTTTCAAGCCACCGCTTCCCACGCGTGTACACTCCCAATGGTGCGGTGGGTTTGAAAACAGGTTACTTCACATTTGACCCCGTTATTGCCACGGCCAAATAACACGTAGCACTACGACTATTTAAGCCACCCTCTGCCTCTCCCATCCCTCATCCATCTCCCTTCTTGCTCTTCGACTCCTTCTCCATCTTCTGCACACCCCTCAGCCATGTAGTACACCGGACCAACCAACTACTTCCCACCCACCGTGCCGGAGAGGCTCTACCCTACTAGCGTGTACGTTGATCACACACTACGTGTGTGGGCGATATCAAGGCTGAGGACCGCAAGGAACTTCACCGAGTTCTTCCTCGCGTCCGGCTACCACCAGCTCCCGAGGGGATCTCCAACGATGTTCCATGTCGAGGAGGTCATCCAAAACCGGGTGGTGGTTGCTCTCCTTGCCCACTTCACCAACACATTCGACACCTTCTACCTCCTCGGCCGGGTGTTTTGGTGTGGCTCCGAGTTCATTGCTTTCACCACCCACAACAGGTTCACGGAGTACAACAACATCTTCCCCACAGCGACGCGCATGCACACTCTTCTGTACCCCATGGACAACGCCCCGGAGGAGCAGTGAAAAGGGCGCCCGGAGGAGGAGCGAGGTGGAGAAGGCAGCGGCTAGGGTTCTAAACCCTCTTATCTTTTTTTATTCTATTTTATGTTAAGTTGTAATTGAACTATGTTGGAGTTGCTATGGGCTTGTTGGCCCTTTTCTTAAATTCTATTATTAAGTTTTCTATCTATTCTATTATTAAGTTCTTCCTAATTTGAGATATGTTGGAGTTGCTATGGGCTTGTTGGCTCTATATTGGGACTACATATTTGTTGATTATTTTCTTAGAGAGCTCGGCTGTTAGTAACCACCTAGTGCATGAAAGCAAGCTTTGTTAGTAGGGATGAATGAGTACAACTAAGCAAGGGAGTGGCTCTTTTTTTACACAAGCCACAAATATGTAGCCACCTAGCTAGAAGAGAGGAACCAGCGGCAGTGACCGTCGCTGCATCTGTGACGGCTGGCGTGCAAGAAAGCTGCTCGGTCAGTGCATTGTGGCGGACGCATGGGCGCATGCAGGCTCGGTCTGCGCATCGTGGGATCATGGCATCGGCGCATGCAGGCTCGATCAACGCATGCAGGCAGACTTTGTTGGGTGCATGCATAGCAGGTCTCTGTCCTGGCGGCGTGCGCAGACGTTTATGCAAGGGACGGCCCAATGAAACCATGGCCCAACGGTCGAAGAGTGACACCACCCAACAGCGCCCCACTTGTCAGGTAGAACGGACGACACAGTCCAGCGTGGCCCCACTAGTCAGAGTTAACGGTCAAGCCTTTGACCCGATGGCAACGTCCGTTGTGCCCAGTTATGAGGGTTTCTGGCAAGGGAGTGGGGAAAATTGAGCAAAAGTTAAGAGCGCGGGGATGAATGAGTAGAGCTAAGGAACCAGGGGCACGGATGTAAAAATCCCAAAACTAAAATGCTTAGTTCAACAAATAAGTCATAAGTCATTCCATCCTCAAGTACATTTGATTTTCTTTCCAGGATTTATGAATGTGAATAGCCTAGAGATTCCGCACTTCATTGTCTGAGATATGCCCCAATTTACATTCAGTTTGTATCATTGTATGGGGATGAGCATATTTCTATTTTTACAGGTCGAGCAACATTCAAGACACAATCTTTAGATACTTCCGTATCTGCCACATGATGCAGATTATGAAGATTTCTGATCCATGCCAGCTGCCATTCCGGTCTCATATTGGCAAGCTCATGTGCCATATAAAATACTGACTTGAATAATTGTGCTCCTTACTCATTTATCTCTTGATGATAGGCTTGCATATTCATCATGACAAGTAGCTGTATAGTGTACTGGCCTCTTTGGTAGTTGTAATACCATTTAGATTCCTCAAGTTTTGTGTATCCAAATAATAGTGGATTTGACCAAATTGTGTCAGAATCATGTATGTTTTTTACAAAATGTTGTAATCATTTAGCAGATTATATTATTTCATATATCTATGGTACTGTGAAAAATGCATGCCCAGGTGTGCTTTGCTACCTCCAAATTTCAATTTGGAACGCATAGATCAACTGATTGACTTTCTTCTGAAATCTTGGCGCTACCGAAGTCAGCAGAAGCAGAGCATCTGTGTAGATGAGGTGGTGTAGCCAGGGGCAGGAGTAGGGGCATATGCTGAGCCGACAATTCTTGGCCTCACCTTCTCTTGCAATTTGGCAGTACAACTGCTACACCATGGGATAATGTTACGGTTGAGGTGCCTTCCAACGAAACAAAAAGCTTACTTCTAGAGTACAAAACGACACGGCAAAGCACGCGTATGCGTCTAGTGTGGGTTTAAACCCAAAAGGAAATCCATTTAGCAACATGTTAGGCATTTTATCTTTCGTAATTGGCACAAAATATTGCATTTCTTAGAGTTGTGTCGAATATTATTGTACAAGATATATTACAGTTGGACTTGAAGTCGTATAGTGTATACAGGATATGAGTCGTGTCCAAGTAGGACACTTATATCCTATGTCTCTCATATATAGCAGGGTAGACACACGATGTAACATATAGCAACATAATAGCACGGGCACACAGGGGAGCCGGCGGCGTGTGCCGGCGGCCGGAATGCGGTATTGTAGCGGTGTCATGGGGAGGAGCCCCCGTAGTAAAGCCTCGGGGATGTAGCCATATCGGTGAACCTCGTTAACAAATCTCGGTATCGTGCTTGTGTGATAGCTTGGTCCTCAGTAGATAAACGGAGTGCCTCGGATTTATTCTAACAAGTGATATCATGAGCAAGTTCGAAGAGGCCGTGTAAGTTGATTTAGAGGAGAGCGATGAAGACCAGCGGCTGTGGAGGCACGGTGCCGTGCCGAAGCGATCCGAGATCATCGCGTGTTTAGCAATCGGAAGCATCGGCGGTGTTCTATGCGTGTGCGATGGGAGAAGAAAGTCTCGGCGAGATCGATCGATCGAATCGTGAAGCGGCAGGAGTCTGGTTTGATCCCAAGTGCGCATGGTGGCTGGTGACCTAGCATACGACAGTGGCGCGGTCGCTTGGGCGAGCGATGCAGCGCGTGAGATCGGGCACGTGGCCGCGCAGCAGCATCGGCCGAGCCCTAGTGGAGCGCTCGCGCGTACTCTGGCCAAGCCGAACAGAGCAGGTAGTACCAGGTGGGCCGCTGGGTCAAGACGTGGCTGCCCAAGAGGTGGTGTACGTGTTCGGAGCAGTAAGGGCATGAGGCCTGTTGAACATATTGTTTGTGCATGTATATTGTATGGAAAAGTGTTGTTTTAAGCCGGTTGATAACGCGCACGCATAAACCGTCTCCACATCCTACCACGTGTCCACGTGGGCGGGCCTATTGTTGCGTCTGACTTGGTCACCCACACACCTCTTGTTCCGGGATTTTTACTTTAGCTCCCACGCCTCCTACTTATTTTTCCCGGCGGAGTCACACTTGTTTATTCGTGATGTACTAGCTCCCACGCCCCTTGTCCTTGTTGCGTCGTCTGCATGATCCCATTCACCGAGAGCCTTGATGCTCAAGCTAGCGCTTGGGCATTCGATGTTTGTTAGCGGCTCTTTTGGCATCTTGTATCTTTGCCGTTTTTTTGTTAGTTTGTTCCTCTCCTGTACTTGGATCGATGTAGTGGTGGTTTGCTTTATAATATAAAGCAGGGGAAACCCTTTTTCTTATATGCAGTTTCAAGGTCACATGGATGCTCATAGCTCTGAGGTGTATGGCGTATTTGTTGCTGGCTATTGTTTCGTTTCTTCCTCGTATGCCAATGTATATTGCTTCCGTTTTCATATTGACATTGATGAAGAATCTAGGCTACGAAGTGCAGCTTGAGAAGATGTATGCTTACTGTTGCCTTTCTTTCTGATACCGGGTTTATAAAATGAAGGATTCTGAATTGATGCATATATTGTCTTGAAAAGTAACTAGGCTCCAATGTGGAGACTGAGAAGAGGTATGCTTACTGTTATCTGTGTTGCTCTATCTACTCAATCACCTTCATATGAACAAGTACATCGGAATTGTTTATCTCAGTGCATTAGAATTTAGAATTGTTCCTTCGGTGCTATTGGTGACACATCCAGAATACTTATCTTCTCTTTTTCTTTTCTTGGGAGTAGAGGTAACAACAAAGGTTTCACTCAAGGATCGAGCAAATGCAGTTCTAATGCTTGTGTCTTCTAATTCTAAGCATGAGGACATTAACTGTCCATGACATATTTCTCCTCTTAAATCAAAAAAGCTATATATGGAAGCACGAAAATTAGATTTACTGGATTTATTGGATTCTGTTTGGTGCATAATTTATTGCATATTAGATGCAACGATGCCGATCTATTATATTTAGGTGGGTGTACCATGTACCATATATTCTATCTTTCAACTAGGTTAGAAGTTGTCATTTCTGTCATGCGAGCTTCAGAGAAGGATTGATCTGATTGTCCTTTGATGTTCTAGAGTTTAGTTTGTTGATTGCTTCAGTTATGGTGGTGTTATTTGGAATAAGAATGACTCCAGCTGCTTGTAACATTGGTAGAATGGTGGAATTCTAGGAGCAGTCATTAGTTTCAGTTTAGTTTCTGTGTAACAAATACAATCAGTCTATTATTAGTCATCTTGTATTGTTTTTATTGAATGCATATCAATCGTGAGGCATACATTGTACACGCAAGATTACTAAAATTGTGAATTTTATATGAAAGACACACATTGCACTATTTTTGTTGGCACACCAGTTGATTAACCATGCTTAACCTTTGGTTTAGTATGACACATAACTACCCTCATGTGGTAACATCCTTTCGTGTCGCACAGAATTGAGTTCTGCTACTTCAGGTTAAGCCAGATGATGGTTTGGTCAGCCAGATCGGCATGTGAAATGCAAGTACATAACTAATGTTATATGTACGTATTTGAAAAGGATCAATTTTTCGTGGCTATCACACCAGCAAAACCAATGAAGTTTGTCATGGTGGCATGATTGCCCCAACTAACTAGATGTTACTGTTGTTTTTAAATTATGTTCCTCGGATTATCAAGTCATGCTAGTGCTTATGGTATTCGATACCAAGACACCTCTATAAAATTTTAATCCATTTAATCATAGAAAGATGTGTTTTGTGTTACCATGTTCCCTTTTAAATGTTGTTACATTAGAAAACAATCAGTTGCATTAGTTCACATGTCCACTGTTTGCTAGGTTTCTTCTATGCTTGCCAGGGAGTTAACAAGTGCATTGCATGTACACTATCACGCGTATGTAGGATGTAATTTGCTGTTGGGGAATCTCCAAATCATATAACCAGCTAAATTGTATCCTTGTGGATTTTTCTAACCCGCGGGAACATGGTAAATGATAAGGCTAAAGAAATAGCTTTGATGAAAATGATTCACATCAGTTATGGATTTTTTTTCCAACACGTGCCTTTCTAAACTCACATCAGTTATGGATTATATGTTGAGATACTGGCTAATTATAGAGATATCTTTTATTATCTGTTGATGTTTATATACTGTAAATGGTGGTTGTGGGCATCCCAAAGAAGCTTGTTCTGACCATTGGCATTTTGATGGACCACCGCCGGAAGAACATGCCACTAGAGGTTATGCAGTCTAATGTCCAGAAGGCTCAAGATACAAGGCCAAGCTGGAAGCTGCATCTTCCCAAGGTGTGCTTGCAAGTATGGGTTTGTTTCTTTTTCTCCGTGTTTACACCTCTCTTGCTCCAAGGCCGGTGATTCGATTGTAATAGAGGGCCTGCTACAGTCATCCAGGGTCCAGGGCGAGACATGCCCATCACTCGCATCGGCGAGAAGCACATGCATACGACGAGCTCCGTGTCAACATGATGAACCTGAAGGAAATATTCCCTAGAGGCAATAATAAAGTTATTATTTATTTCCTTATTTCATGTTAAATGTTTATTATTCATGCTAGAATTGTATTAACCGGAAACATAATACATGTGTGAATACATAGACAAACATAGTGTCACTAGTATGCCTCTACTTGACTAGCTCGTTGATCAAAGATGGTTGAGTTTCCTAGCCATAGACATGAGTTGTCATTTAACGGGATCACATCATTAGGAGAATGATGTGATTTACTTGACCCATTTCATTAGCTTAGCACTTGATCGTTTAGTATGTTGCTATTGCTTTCTTCATGACTTATACATGTTCCTATGACTATGAGATTATGAAACTCCCGTTTACCGGAGGAACACTTTGTGTGCTACCAAACGTCATAACGTAACTGGGTGATTATAAAGGAGCTCTACAGGTTCCTCCGAAGGTACTTGTTGAGTTGGCGTATTTCGAGATTAGGATTTGTCACTCCGATTGTCGGAGAGGTATCTCTGGGCCCTCTCGGTAATACTCATCACTATAAGCCTTGCAAGTGACTAATAAGTTAGTTGCAGGATGAAGTATTACGGAATTAGTAAAGAGACTTGCCGGTAACGAGATTGAACTAGGTATGATGATACCGACGATCGAATCTCAGGCAAGTAACATACCGATGACAAAGGGAAAAACGTATGTTGTTATTCGGTTCGACCGATAAAGATCTTCATAGAATATGTAGGAGACAATATGGGCATCTAGGTTCCGCTATTGGTTATTGACCAGATAGTTGTCTCGGTCATGTCTACATAGTTCTCGAACCCATAGGGTCCACACGCTTAAATGTTCGTTGACGATATAGTATTATATGAGTTATGTATGTTGGTGACCGAATGTTGTTCGGAGTCCCGGATGAGATCATGGACATGACGAGGAGCTCCGGAATGGTCCGGAGGTAAAGATTCATATATTGTATGATATGGTTAGGCCAAGGGGTCAGGCCCACGGGGCTATAATCGGTGCAAAAGGACTTTTGCGGAGGCCAGGGGGCCAAACGCCGGATACCCTGGTGTCTGGCCCTGGGCCAGAGGCCGAGGCCCATGGCGTCTAGGCCAGACGCCAAGGATTGTGGCGTTTGGTCCTGGAGTCCGAGTGGGACTCTTGCCTTTCGGGCAAAACCGACTTTGAGGAGGCTTTTGCTCGAAGTTTCGACCCCAGTGCTCAGCATATAAATAGAGGGGCGGGGCTAGCACCAAAGACAGATCAAGAAACACCAAGTTGTGTGCCGGCAACCCCGTCCCCTCTAGTTTATGCTTCGTCATAGTTTTCATAGTGCTTAGGAGAAGCCCTGTGGAGATTGTTCTACACCAACACCGTCACCACGCCGTCGTGCTGCCGGAACTCATCTACTACCTCACTCCTCTTGCTAGATCAAGAAGGCGAGGACGTCATCAAGCTGAACGGTGCAGAACTCGGAGGTGCCGTGCGTTCGGTACTTGAATCGGTCGGATCGTGAAGGTGTACGATTACATCAACCGTGTTGATAAACGCTTCCGCTTAGCGATATTCAAGGGTATGAAGATACACTCTCCCCTCTTGTTGCTATGCATCACCATGATCTTGCGTGTGCGTAGGAATTTTTTTGAAATTACTACGTTCCCCAACAGAACCAGCACGAGTTGGGGGACCGGGTGAAGAGGTTGTCGACATGGAGAAAGAGGAGAAGTGATCACATGTTTATGGTAGCTAATGGATGATGTTATCTTAGTTTGTGAATTTTTGTTTTGGTCTGACTCACAAACCTTGTTTGATGTCCGAAGATCCCTTTTTGCCCACTATTCAAAGCATCTCTTCATGTTTGCGTAATGATCAAACAATACACTTCAAATAATTAAGTTGACATCCCAAGAATATTTTGAAAAAGGATGTACTTATCGCCACAGATAATCCTTATTCATCACACTAGATAGTATTTTCATTTAATTATTTTTGAGAAAAAATTGATATTTTTTTAAAACTACAGATATTTAATATATTGTATGTTAATTTAGACGTGCATTGCACGTGCAAACTTACTAGTACCAGTAGTAGGTCATGTGCCCAACACCACACTGTCGCTGTTTTCTTTTTTAACTAAAAAAGTAAACATCTTTAGGCTAATCTATCTCGAAGCACTGTTGCAAGCTAGGAAGCAACACTACAAGACCGATGTTGTCGTTTCTAGGAATGAGACACTGCAAAATTAGTGTTGTTGCCACTAGAACGCGATGTGATGTTGCAAGGTTGATGTTGTCTCTGCCAATAGAAAAAGTCACGCACTACAAAGAGATGTCATAGTTGCGGGTGTACGTAACATAGTCGCAACACTTTAAGTTGTATTTTTTGCAACATCGGTCAGGTGTCATTATTGCAAACGAGACACGTGACGCTGCTAGACCAGCCGGAGATGTTGTAGCCAGATGTGCGACGCTACAAGGGCCGACCATTTCAAGCCGGCAAGACCAGCGTCCAAGTGGGCGTTGTAAGGATGGTCAACACTCCTCAAGTTGTACATGTAACTTTTGCAAAAGCCGACTATGTGTACGTTGTGAGGGGTGCTCAGCAATGCTGCAAGATGGAAGGCCAGTTGTTGTGTCTTTTTTTGTTGCAAGGCCGGACCAACATCATTGTAATCAGGGACACAACATTGTGAAGTCAGGCCCCCGCACAAGTCGGATTGCAAATTGCAAGCCTAGCACCGTAGTTGCTGCAAAGATTGATCGGTCATGCTGCAAGCTGGGACATAACATTGCAAGGTAATGACGCCGCTGGTGCAAGTGGGGATCCCCGCGCTACAAGCGTAGACACGACATCGCAAGTCTAGCGCCGCTATCATTGCAAGCCTCGCCGGTGCTACCACAAGTCGATATGTGATGCTGCAACCTCAGATGCCGCGCGCTACTGCAAGCGGGGACCCACGACCCTGCGAATACTCGTCGTCGTTACTGGACTGATAGTGCTTCAAAGCCCAATCACTTAAAAGAAGCAAACCGGACAGCCACTGCAGCTTATGAAAATGTTCTTTTTTATTTGTGTATGTATGCTTGAAGCATATTTTTCCAGTGTTGCAATGTTTATTTGCTGCTTCAAAAACTAAATGTTGCGATGAGCAACATGTTGACTTATCCTTTAGTCATCATGTCACCCATCGACGTTGCGGAGGATGTCGCAATGTTGCAAAACCATGTTGCAGCGGTGTCATCGTGTGACTCGCCGACGTTGTGGAGGATGCCGCAACGCTGCGAACCCATATGGCGGAGGTGTTATCGTGTCACTCGCGGATGTTGTTGAGGACGCCAGCAAAGTGCTATGCAACATGCTTTGTGTTGCGAAGGAGTGACACAACGCCGGCCTTAACTTTTGTCGGTCATGCTTTGTTGTGAACAGGTGGTGATGGTGTGGGGGTATACAAAAAGGCTTTGCAACATACGCCATGTTGCAAACGTTTTCGCAACATCTACTTTGTTGCAAGGAGTGTCACATCATATGTCGTGCTGAAAGGGGGACCGCGACGATGGGGTGCTTCGTCATGCCGATCCAACAACTCATGAGTCCGCCGATCTTTGCAAAAGATGAGTCGGCCGACGCATAGTGCAGGCCTTTCTACTTCCGTGGACCGCAACTCACGAATCGTATGTAATCTGGTTGTAAGACTATATTTGTTTGTATATACGGAGTTTTGTTGTTATTGCATGCGTTTTATACGGGTGCTACTGTTGCATGTGATTATACATGTACTTCCTCCGTCTCATAATGTAAGATGTTTTTTGACACTAGTGTAGTGTGGTGTCAAAAAACATCTTACATTGTGGGATGAAGGGAGTACTACTTAATGAAAAGTTAGCTTGTTTTAGTGTGAACCTGAGGTGTGACATGCCACGCTTTAAGTGGCTTGCTGGATAGTGTAAAAGTAGTTATAGCCAGCCAGCCTGAGGTATGAACGCATCGACACATGTCCTGATGGGATCAATGCCCACTTAGGTGTGAACGTAGATTCTCCATACTCTGGATGCCCACGTGAAGGTGTGAACGCACCTGCGCGCCACCCGCCCGTCACGCGAGGGACTAATCATACGGCTGACAATTGTCACATCGTACGGCTTGCGAGGCGGTTTATTTTCAGCTGGGATCAACCGGATGATCCGTAGCAGCGGCCATATTGTATAGCTCGGCCCACCACCTAGTCATTGTATAGTCACTATAAGAAACCTGTTAATTTATGATGGATTTCTTATGACGGTTTTAGAAATTGTCATCAATGGTACTTGATGAGTGACGGTTAGCCTAGATCCATCATGGATCATCAAGAGGCCAGCGGCCTCTGAAAACGGGTGACGATTTTAATGACAAACGTTGCCTCACTGTCATAATCCCGATATGTAAATCGTCATGGATTTACTAGCGGGCTTTTGTTCCTTTCTTAATTTATTTTACCCCATCTGAATCATATATTCCGCTGATATGTCGTTCTCAAGATAGGCCACGTTATCGAAGCGACCCTCGCTCCGCCGCACACCCTTTTGGGCTGGTCAATGTGTTTCGTGGTGGAATGAAGCCCCCTGCTCTCTCGTTTCATTTTTTTTCTTTTTTGTTTTTGATTTTTAAAAAAAATTCTGGATTTCAACAAAGTTTCAAAATTCAAAATAATGTGGATTTTGAAAAAAAATCAAGAAATCATAAAACGATAGTGAATTCAATTAATGTTCAGGATCCTGAATTTTTTTCAGGAAATAATAAATCTCCGCGGATTAAAAAAAAATGTTCGTGGTTTTGGAAACAAAGGTTCACATATTCAGAAAATGTCCACGGTTTTGAAAAAAAGTTCGGGAAATCAAAAAATGTTCGTAATTATGAAAAAAAATATTTTAAGTATTCCAAACATGTGCATGAATTTCAAGAAATGTCCACGAATTGCAAAAATATTCATAAAATTTAAATAAATATTCTAAAATTTCAAAAAAGTGCATTGATTTAATAAATGTTCGCTAATTAAAAACACATGAATTCAGAGAAATGTTCATGCATTTCAAAAACATCTAAACAAAAAATGTTCACGAATTTAAAAATTTGTTCGTCGATTCAAAAAATGTTCACCAATTCATAAAAAATGTCCACATTTTTCAAAAAAAATTGTTTGCACATTAAAAAATTATTCATGATTTCTAGAAATGATAACAAATTTGAAAGATGTTCGCGAAATGAAAATTGGAAGGAAATGAAAAAAATAAGAAAGAAAAAAAACGAAAATCAAAAAAGAAAAAGAACAAGAGTGAAAGAAAAGCGAAATAGAAAACATAAGAAAAGAAAATGCGGTCTGGAGGAACGACCAGAAGGATTACACCTATGCCCCAAATAGGAGTCGCCAGCACTATGTGCTCAAAGAAATCTCATACATCATCACTAGGCTAGCACGACAGCACAAACCAGCCACCACTTGGCACTTGGGGGCTAAGTGTATGCAAGTGTCAAGGGGCTAATGACATTGGAGTATCTAGGTGACATTAGGGTTTTGGTTGATTTATGTTTTAAGGTGTTATTCTAGTATGAACTCTATGATAGATCGAACAGAAAGAATAGCTTTGTGTTAATTTACTACGGACTCTTGAATAGATCGTTCAGAAAGGATAACTTTGAGGTGGTTTCGTACCCTACCATAATCTCTTTGTTTGTTCTCCGCTATTAGTGACTTTGGAGTGACTCTTTGTTGCATGTTGAGGGATAGTTATATGATCCAATTATATTATTACTGTTGAGAGAACTTGCCCTAGTGAAAGTATGAACCCTAGACCTTGTTTCCTAGCATTGCAATACCGTTTACGCTCACCTTTATCATTAGTTACCTTGTTGTTTTTATATTTTCATATTACAAAAACATATATCTACCATCCATATTACAGTTGTATCACCATCTCTTCGCTGAACTAGTGCACCTATACAATTTGCCATTGTATTGGGTGTGTTGGGGACACAAGAGACTCCTTGTTATTTGGTTACAGGGTTGTTTGAGAGAGACCATCTTCATCCTACGCCTCCCACAGACTGATAAACCTTAGGTCATTCACTTGAGGGAAATTTTCTACTGTCCTACATACCTCTGCACTTGGAGGCCTAACAATGTCTACAAGGAGAAGGTTACGTAGTAGACATCAGGCGCCAACTCTCGTGGAATAGTCACGACAGATATCCTAGTGTAAGGACTTAGTCGTAGAGCCATGGCAACTAGGTTAGCTTAAAGGGGTTAAACGGGACAAATGACACAGGAGTTTATACTGGTTCGGTCCCTTGCGGTGAAGGTAAAGGCCTAATCCAGTTTGAGGTGGTATTGCTTATGTCTTGATTACCAGGGAGCGAATCCGCTTGACCTAGCTTTTGATCTGTTGTTTCTTGCCCTGAATCGCCGCCGGGTCGTCCCTTTATATACACAAGTTGACGCCCAGTGGCTCACGGAGTCCCGGCCGGCTCATAGACAAAGTGTCCGGCTCGGTGACTACCTATACATGCCTTACAATACAAGTCTTACATATATGGCGGTTTACCCTTACGAGCCTTAAGTCGCCTTTGGGCCTTGGGCCCTTGCTTGTGAACCGCCATCTCAATATCCACGTGGGCTTCATATCAAGAATCGTCATAGGTATAACCCGGTCTCTTGGGCAGGTCATACCTAATAATTATATCCCCAACAAAGGGGCAATGCTACTATTCTTTTACCACACTTGTGCTTCAAAGTAGCACCATGATCTTCATGATAGAGAGTCTCCTATGTTGTCACTTTCATATACTAGTGGGAATTTTTTTCATTATAGAACTTGGCTTGTATATTCCAATGATGGGCTTTCTCAAAATGCCCTAGGTCTTCGTGAGCAAGCAAGTTGGATGCACACCCACTTAGTTTCTTTTATTGAGCTTTCATACACTTATAGCTCTAGTGCATCCATTGCATGACAATACCTACTCACTGACATTGATATCTATTGATGGGCATCTCCATAGCCCGTTGATACGCCTAGTTGATGTGAGACTATCTTCTCCTTTTGGTCTTCTCCACAACCACCATTCTATTCCACCTATAGTGTTTGGTCCATGGCTCACGCTCATGTATTGCGTGAAGATTGAAAAAAATTGAGAACATCAAAAGTATGAAACAATTGCTTGGCTTCTCATCGGGGTTGTACATGATTAAATACTTTGTGTGATGAAGATAGAGCATAACCAGACTATATGATTTTGTAGGGATAACTTTCTTTCGCCATGTTATTTTGAGAAGACATGGTTGCTTTGTTAGTATGCTCGAAGTATTATTGTTTTTATGTTAATATTAAACTTTTGTCTTGAATCTTTCGGATCTGAAAATTCATGCCACAATAAAGAAAATTACATTGATAAATATGTTAGGTAGCATTCCACATCAAAAATTCTGTTTTTATCATTTACCTACTCAAGGACGAGCAGGAATTGAGCTTGGGGATGCTTGATACATCTCCAACGTATCTATAATTTTTTATTGTTCCATGTTGTTATATTATCTATTTTGGATGTTTAATGGGCTTTAATGTGCTCTTTTATATTATTTTTGGGACTAACCTATTAACCAGAGGCCTAGTGCCAGTTTCTGTTTTTTTGCCTATTTTTGCAGAAAAGGAATACCAAATGGAGTCCAAACGGAATGAAACCTTCACGATGATCTTTCTTGGACCGAAAGAAAACCAGAAGACTGGGAGTTGAAGTCAGAAATGCCACGAGGCGTCCACGAGGCAGGAGGGCTCGCCCAGGGGGGTAGGGCCCCCACCCTCATGGGCCCCTCGTAGCTCCACCGACGTACTTCTTTCGCCTATATATACTCTTATACCCTAGAAACATCAAGGGGAGCCACGAAACCACTTTTCCACCACCGCAACCTTCTGTACCCGTGAGATCCCAACTTCAGGCCTTTTCCGGCGATTTGCCGAAGGGGGAATCGATCATGGAGGGATTCTACATCAACACCATTGCCTCTCCGATGAAGCGTGAGTAGTTTACCCCAGACCTTCGGGTCCATAGTTATTAGCTAGATGGCTTCTTCTCTCTCTTTGATTCTCAATACAAAGTTCTCCTCGATGTTCTTGGAGATTTATTCGATGTAATACTCTTTTGCGGTGTGTTTGCCGAGATCCGATGAATTGTGGATTTATGAACAAGATTATCTATGAATATTATTTGGTTATTCTTTGAATTCTTATATGCATGATTTGATATCTTTGCAAGTGTAAGGGCATATTTATCCCTTAGTAGTTTTGGTGATTGATGACAATGCTTTTGCGGACTAATCGTGTGCATGGAGCTTTTTAGATATATCATGACTGAACGCAAGACGATTTGAAGCCCCACGAGATTACAGAAGACGGCGCTTCTCTATGTTTCTTTTTGGTGGATCTGAGTCGTAGGAGAGTTGTACTATTAAGAGGGGGTCCGCGCTAGAAAGGTTGGGTGGAACCTCACGTACACATTCCTTTTGCACCGCCTTTCCTTTGGCTCTTTGGAGTTTCCTTCGTCTCACCATGTCTCTGCGAAATGAAGGACTCCGAGTGTTGTTGTTCACAGGCTGGCGGTAGTACTGCTCCCAGAGCAGTACTACCGCAGGCACCAGTGGTAGTCCCTGGCTCCGGCAAGGTAGTACAGTGGGCTCCCACGGTAGTATCGCTCCTTCTGAGCTCTAGTACCGTGAGCTCTGGCCTGGTGCTGCTGCGCAAGCGGTAGTAGGGGAGTATGTAATTTTTTACATCCGCGCCCTACGCGGTAGTACCGTGCTCTGGCGCGGTAGTACCGTGACACCTGGGCAAGCACAGCGACATGTGCGGAAGTAGGGGCGGATGTATTTTTTTACATCCGCACCCTACATGGTAGTACCGCACCTGGGTTGCGGTAGTACCGTGTCGGATTTTTGCACCAATAAAATCTTAGCGAATGTAGTCACGGATGTAATTTTTTATATCCGTGCCTGGACCGTGGCTTCCCTGCGGTAGTACCGCACAGGGTCGCGGTAGTACCGCACTAGCGGTTCTACCGCACCCTGTCGGTGCTCATCTGTTCAGGTCCAGGCTCTGCCGCGCCCACGGTAGTATCGCGGGCCACCGCGGTAGTACCTCAGGCCCGTGCAGTAGTACCGCTCCTGTGGTGCGGTAGTACCGCGGGTCGCGGGCTGAGTGGTGGGTAACGGTTGGAATTGCCCCCCCCACTATATAAGGGGGTCTTCTTCTCCAAGAAGACTTACCTCTTCCATCCCCAAACTCCATTGTTGCTCCAAGCTCCATTTTCACCTGATCTCTCTCCCTAGCCAATCAAACTTGTTGATTTGCTTGGGATTGGTTGAGAAGTCCCGATCTACACTTCCACCAAGAGAAAATTTGATTCCCCCCACTAATCCCTTGCGGATCTTGTTACTGTTGGGTGCCGGGTGTTTGAGCACCCTAGATGGTTAAGGTCACCGCGGAGCCATAGTCCATGTGGTGAAGCTTCGTGGTGTCGTTGGGAGCCTCCAATTAAGTTGTGGAGATTTCCCCAACCTTGTTTGTAAAGGTTCGGTCGCCGCCTTCAAGGGCACCAATAGTGGAATCACGGCATCTCGCCTTGTGTGAGGGCGTGAGGAGAATATGGTGGCCCTAGTAGCTTCTTGGGGAGCATTGTTCCTCCACACCGCTCTAACGGAGATGTACTTCCCCTC
Organism: Triticum aestivum; assembly: GCF_018294505.1. Classification (NCBI taxonomy): domain Eukaryota; kingdom Viridiplantae; phylum Streptophyta; class Magnoliopsida; order Poales; family Poaceae; genus Triticum; species Triticum aestivum. The sequence continues at coordinate 673,495,771 of NC_057803.1, forward strand.
AAAAGGAAGGAACTTCGGTAAGACATCCTCGTCTCCATCAGTTCCCCTTTTGGTTATCTCTCTCCTTTACTTGTGCAAGCTATATTGTGTTCTATCCTTGCTTGCTTGTGCTCATATTGTTGTCGCATCTTATAGGTTGCTCACCTAGTTGCATTTCTAGACAACCTACTTTGATGCAAAGTTAAATTTGGTAAAGAAAAGCTAAAAATTGTTAGTTCTCTATTCACCCCCCCTGTAGTCCACTATATCGATCCTTTCAGTTGGTATCAAAGACTCATCTCTTTATTAAGGACTTTGTCGTCTGAAGAGTATGGTTGACATCGTAGACGGTGGGGAGGAGCAATCCGGTGTGAATCCGAGCTCGTCTATGGCCGATGGGGGAACCGCGGTCTCTCATGAGGAATTCAATGTGGCTTTGGACACATTGAAAACCTCCATGACGACCGAGGTTGAAAGCATTGAGGGAGTCCTGGATTAGGGGGTGTTCGGATGGCCGGACTTCCGGACTATGAAGATACAAGATTGAAGACTTCGTCCCGTGTCCGGATGGGACTTTCCTTGGCGTGGAAGGAAAGCTTGGCGATACGATATGAAGATCTCCTCCCGTTGTAACCGACTCTGTGTAACCCTAGCCCTCTCCGGTGTCTATATAAACCGGAGAGTTTTAGTCCGTAGGACGAACAACAATCATACCATAGGCTAGCTTCTAGGGTTTAGCCTCTCTGATCTCGTGGTAGATCAACTCTTGTACTACCCATATCATCAATATTAATCAAGCAGGAGTAGGGTTTTACCTCCACCGAGAGGGCCCGAACCTGGGTAAAAACATCGTGTCCCTTGTCTCCTGTTACCATCCGCCTGGACGCACAGTTCAGGACCCCCTACCCGAGATCTGCCGATTTTGACACCGACATTGGTGCTTTCATTGAGAGTTCCTCTGTGTCGTCGCCCTTAGGCCCAATGGCTTCTTCGATCGTCAACCACGACGCGGTCCAGGGTGAGACTTTTCTCCCCGGACAGATCTTCGTATTCGGCGGCTTCGCACTACGGGCCAATTCGCTTGGCCATCTGGAGCAGATCGAAAGCTACGCCCCTGGCCATCAGGTCAGGTTTGGAAGCTTAAACTACATGACCGACATCCGTGGGGACTTGATCTTCGACGGATTCGAGCCACGGCCGAGCGCGCCGCACTGTCACGATGGGCATGATCTAGCTCTGCCGTGGGACAGCATCCAGAGTGCCGCTCAGGTGTCCGCTCCGATCATTAGCTTGGAGCCGACCGCGCTAGACGGGGACGGACAGTTGGATGCTGCCCCAGGAGCCGCAATCTCCACGGCGATAGAGCCGAACACCGGTTTAGTCCTTTGCAAGTCCCGTGACTCCAAGGTGTCGGACTCCGTTCCGGACTCCGAATCTTTCGCATCCCTTCCGATCGAACCCAATTGGGCCCCGATCATGGAGTTCACCGCCGCGGACGTCTTTCAGCACTCGCCCTTTGGTGATATCCTAAATTCACTAAAGTCTCTCTCTTTGTCAGGAGAGCCCTGGCCGGACTATCGTGAGCAGGGTTGGGATGCGGACGACAAAGAAAGTCGAAACCCACCCACCACCCACTTTGTAGCCACTGTCGACGATCTAACCGACATGCTTGACTTCGACTCCGAAGACATCGATGGTATGGACGCCGATGGAGACGACCAAGAACCAGCACCTATAGGGCACTGGAAAGCCACCTCGTCATATGACATATACATGGTGGACACCCCCAAAGCAAGGGATGGCGATGAAAAAACGGAGGACGACCCCTCCAAGAAGCAACCCAAGCGCCGACGTCAGCGGCGCCGCTCTAAATCCCGCCCAAAGCAAAAGCGGCGAGTCCGGCACGGAGACGTCAACACTCCAGACAGTGCCAAAGACAACCCCCTCCAGCAGGATTCAGCGCAGGAAGACGAAGGAGCCATCCCTCATGAGAGAGCGGCAGACAGGGAGGTCGAGGACGACAATTATATGCCTCCCTCCGAAGACAAGGCAAGCCTCGACAACAACGAATTCGTCGTGCCAGAGGATCCCGTCGAACAAGAGCGTTTCAAACGCAGGCTTATGGCCACGGCGAGCAGCCTCAAGAAAAAACAGCAGCAGCTTAGAGCTGACCAGGATTTGCTAGCCGACAGATGGACTGAAGTGCTGGCGGCCGAAGAGTACAAACTCGAACGCCCCTCCAAGAGTTACCCAAAGCGCAGGCTGCTACCCCAACTAGAGGAGGAAGCAACTAAACCTACATCACCAGCGTACGATGCGCCCGATCGGCCACCCCGTGGCCACGACAGAGAGGCCTTTCGACCCTCAACCCAAGCCGCACGCCGGCGCCGCTCCAAGAATACCAGAGCATGGGGGAACGCAACTGACCTGCGAGACATATCGGAGGATAAGGCAAGGCAAACAAGATTGATCTACGGATCGCATGGGCGCCCTACATCACGTGACGATAACCGCCACGCCGGATATGATAAATACGGCCAGGCCGAATACAACAGACAAAGCTCATCCGAGCTACGTCGCAATATAGCTCAGTACAGGGGCGCCGCACACCCACTATGCTTCACAGACAAAGTAATGGATCATCAAATCCCAGAGGGTTTTAAAACCGTAAACATCAAATCATACGATGGCACAACAGATCCCGCAGTATGGATCAAGTATTATCTCCTTCATATCCACATGGCCCGTGGTGATGATCTACACGCCATGAAATACCTCCCGCTCAAGCTTAAAGGACCAGCTCGGCATTGGCTTAACAGCCTGCCAGCAGAGTCAATTAGTTGCTGGGAGGACCTGGAATCCGCATTCCTCGACAACCTCTAGGGCACTTATGTGCGGCCACCAGACGCCGATGACCTAAGCCACATAATCCAGCAGCCAGAGGAATCGGCCAGACAATTCTGGACACGGTTCCTAACCAAGAAAAATCAAATATTCGATTGTCCGGATGCCGAGGCCCTTGCAGCCTTCAGGCACAACACCCGAGACGAATGGCTTGCCCGGCACCTAGGACAGGAAAAGCCGAAATCTATGGCAGCCCTCACGACACTCATGACCCACTTTTGCGTGGGAGAAGACAACTGGCTAGCTCGTAGCAATAACATAACCAAGAGCCCTAGCAATTCAGATACCAAGGACACCAATGGCAGGTCACATCGCAACAAGCACAAGCGTCGCATTAACGGCGACAATACTGAGGATACGGTAGTTAATGCCGGATTCAGAGGCTCTAAACCCGGTCAGCGGAAGAAGCCATTCAAAAGGAACCCTCCGGGCCCATCCAGTTTAGACCGGATACTCGATCACTCGTGCCAGATACACGGCACCACCGAACAACCAGCCAACCACACCAACAGGGACTGTTGGGTGTTGAAGCAGGCAGGCAAGTTCAATGCCGAAACCAGAGACAAGGGGCTGCGTAGCGATGACGAGGAGGAGCCCCGGCCGCCGAACAACAGAGGACAGAAGGGATTCCCCCCGCAAGTGCGGACGGTGAACATGATATACGCAACCCACATCCCCAAAAGGGAGCGGAAGCATGCTCTCAAGGACATCTATGCGTTGGAGCCAGTCGCCCCAAAGTTCAACCCATGGTCCTCCTGCCCGATCACTTTTGATCGAAGGGACCACCCCACTAGCATCCGTCACGGTGGATTCGCCGCACTGGTCCTAGACCCAATCATTGATGGATTTCACCTCACTAGAGTCCTCATGGACGGCGGCAGCAGCCTGAACCTGCTTTATCAGGATACAGTGCGAAAAATGGGTATAGAGCCGTCAAGGATTAAACCCACAAAGACAACCTTTAAAGGCGTCATACCAGGTGTAGAAGCCAGCTGTACAGGCTCGGTTACACTCAAAGTGGTTTTCGGATCCCCGGATAATTTTCGAAGCGAAGAGTTAATCTTCGACATACTCCCATTCTGAAGTGGCTATCACGCCCTGCTCGGACGAACCGCATTCGCAAAATTCAATGCGGTGCCGCACTACGCATATCTCAAGCTCAAGATGCCAGGTCCTCGCGGAGTCATTACGGTAAATGGAAACACCGAACACTCTCTCCGAACGGAGGAGCACACAGCGGCCCTGGCGGCGGAAGTACAGAGCAGCCTCTCAAGGCAACTCCCCAATCCGGGTGTTAAACGTCCGGACAACGTCAAGCGCGCCCGAAGCAACCTACAACAAAGCCGGTTGGCACGTTCCGAGCAAGCATAGCAGTGCGGCCCCAACCCCAGCCCTCGCCAGATAGTGATATCGGTACCACCCGTACATAATTACGCTTTGAAAATACCATGGGCATAAGGGGAGGGGCACAACTACGGCACACCCAGAATGCGGCTCAACCGTACTTAGGGGCTCCCTATTCTGCCGTTTCCTTTTCTTTTTATATACTTTCAGGACCCAACTATTCGGAAGGCCTGTCCGGCAATACACTCGCCGAACACACGATGCAACAGCCAGGGAGAGAACAAGCCACGTCAAAATGTCCAGGTGGTCTCTATAACGAGCTAAATACCTGTTTTACTTAAATTCATGCAGCTTGCCCCTGGAGGGGGACATGTCAAATAATCCCACCCCTTGCTTATCGCACTATTTGTATCGTTCTGCTTTCATAGCAACCCTTTTTAATAAACAATACATAGCTCTTATCTATTATTGTATTCATCTATTTTATACAAATATGTTCAGTCATGACATTATGCAACCGTACACTTTGGTACGGCCAATACACCAGAGGCTTAAGCACCCCATAACATGGTGTGAGAAGACCGAACACTCTCATGAGTGCGGCACCCCGAACTTATAGCACTACATGCATCGGCTCCGAATCATGTCTTGGGTCAATAGTTGGGTTTGCCCGGCTCCCATGTTTTGGTACCTTACGTTCCGCAATGTTGGCTAAGGTAGCGTTGGGAGAACTACTGCGATTGTGCCCCAGTTGAGCTGGGTTAACACCTCAGTAGGGAAAGCTAAAACTGACCGTCATGATAGTGCGAGAGACCGGTCACTGTTCGCGAGGTTTTTTGAGTCCCTAAAGACTTATGCCGCTTAGAGCGAGGAGCCGGATTTATCTGGCCTAGGCATGGATAGCGCCCCGAACTCGGTCTTCCAAATACTAGGGGCTTCGCAGAAATTTAAAATTATAGAATTCTATGGCTAAGTGAGAGTGATAAAGCATTATAAGTCCGATGGCCTTGTTCGTTGTGCTGAGCGCCTCCCTAGATGGACCCAAAAATGGGAACAAGAGTGCTCAGGTTTATCCCGAACACCCCAGCACTCGTGGCATGGGGGTAGAAGCCGACGACTTGCATCTCTCAGATTTAATAAACGGCCGCACAGAAGGTAATATTTTAAATTAACAAGCGTTGCTTAGCGCATATGAACAAAGTTTTCAGCGCACAGGATAACAAATGCGAGTCCACTCAAAAATTACATCTTTGGAGCATTCACCCGCTATAAGGCGGGCACCCTTCAGGACGCCCTTATAATACATCTCGGGCATGCGATACTCCTTGCCCGGCGGTGGCGCGTCCATCAATAGCTTCTCAGCGTCCAGCTTGCCCCAGTGCACTTTAGCACGGGCGAGGGCCCGACGGGCACCTTCAATACAGACGGAGCGCTTGATGACTTCAATCCATGGACAAGCGCCCACCAGCCGCCGCACCAGACTGACATAACTCCCAGGCATGGCTTCTGTAGGCCACAGCCGAACTATGATGCCCTTCATGGCCTGTTTGGCCACCTTGAGGAGCTCGACCAGCTGCTTCAGCTGGTCACTCAGGGGCACTAGATGTCCGGCCTCAGCATATTGAGACCAGAACACCTTTTCCGTCGAGCTCCCCTCCTCGGCTCGGTAGAATGTGGCAGCATCAGACACACTACGGGGCAGATCGGCGAACGCTCCTGGAGAGAACAGGATTCGGGTAAGTAACAGATAATTCACTTTTACATGCTTGCTTTGCATAAAGAATGCCTTACCCACTGCTATTTTCTTTATCGCCTCGATCTCCTGGAGGGCCTTCTGGGCTTCGGCCTTAGCGGTTTTGGCACTCTCAAGAGCCAAGGCGAGCTCGGACTCTCGAGTCTTCGAGTCATGCTCCAAACTCTCGTGTTTTTCCATGAGAGCCTGGTGCTCTTGCCGCACCTCCGCCACCCGCGCCTCCTGCTTCTCTCGCATGGTGCACTCCAAGGCCGCACTGTTCTCGGCCTTGGACACCGCCTCCTTCAGGGCCGCCACCTTGGTCGTGGCCCCTGCAACATTAACGTTGGTCCTATCATTATATGCAACCAGGTATTTCTATATACATTTACATACGGTATTACATACCGTCCTTGTCCTCGAGCTGCTTCTTGGCACGGCTGAGCTCGTTCTCGGACCGCTCGAGGCTCTCCTTCAATGCATTGACCTCCGCAGTCAGTGCGGCAGAGGTCAGCAGCGCAACCTGCATTCTCATATTGACATATTTATGTTAGACTCCTGCGTATATCTTTTATATCCTCAGCTCGGCTTTTCTTTCCGAACGCCAAACTGAGCATCAGGGGCTACTGTCTATGTGGTAACATTTTTATATGTTTTGAATACATACCTCAAAGCCTGTTAACAGGCTTGTACAGGCTTCTGTCAGCCCACTCTTGGCAGACTGAACCGTCTGAATTACCGCACTCATAGCAGTGTGGTGTTCCTCGTCGATGGAGGCGCCGTTGAGCACCTCCAGCAAATTGTCCGGCACCTCCGGTTGGACGGAGGTCGCCGGCACCGTAGGCTTGCCCTTCTTACGAAGGCGCCGCCTGTCGGACTCTGGAACCGATGATGGTTCCGGAGCAGTGTCCGGCCCAGGGCCGGACTTAGATCCCTCTGGGGCTTTACCCCCTTTGGGCCTGGAGTCCGGGAGGTCGCCTTGCGGCGCCTCCAGGACCACCTGCTCCTGGTTTAGTCCCTTTTGGGACTCCACCTCGGCATCATCCGCAGGGAGCGGGGAGGAAGCCATCGGAAGTGAAGCACTATTCACATCCGACGAATCCAGGGAGCCGCTTGACGAATCTCCGAGCTGAGCCTTGGCCGAACTGCATGATTGAATTCGGCGTCAGAAAATACCGAATAATAGAGGAGCGCCATAAGTTATTCGGGTATCCGAACACTTACGATTTTGCCAGGGGCTTGACCCTGGATGGCCATTCCTCCCCGCCGTCTTCGGCATCGGAGGCATAGTCCGGCAGAAGGGTCTTCCCCTTCTTGGACCCTCCGGCCTCCCCAGTTGGGGCGGCCTTCCTTTTCCCTCCCCCCGCTGGAGGGGAAGAGACTACTTCTTCCTCTTCCTCCTCGTCTTCAGAGGCGGAGGGTGCGTCGGGGCTATCAGGCGACGAATCCGATACCACCAGGCGCCGGGAGCTCTTTCGAGTCCCCGTGGCCTTCTTCTCGGCCTTCTTCTCCAGCACCACATGAGGTGCCGAAACCAGCAGCTTGGTCAGACGAGCATCCGCTGGGTCTTTGGGCAAAGGAGCCGAACAGTTGATCTGCCCGGACTTCTCCAGCCACTCCTGTCAAAGGTAAGGGAGTTTAGATCCCGCATAGAGTCAAACTATGTAAAACAAGTACCCCGTAATGGGAAAATTGAGCTCACCGCGCTGGCTTGGCGCTTGGGGCAGATTCCATGATCCTCGGTGATGGGAGGGGAGACCTCGGAGCTATTGAATAGCACCTTCCAGGCATCCTCGTGCTTTGTGTCAAAGAGCTGGGACAGAGTCTGGTGCTGGGCCGGGTCAAACTCCCACAAGTTGAAAGCCCGTCGTTGACACGGGAGAATCCGGCGGAAGAGCATGACCTGGACTATGGTGACAAGTTTAACCTTCCTGCCAATCAGGTCCTTGATGCAGGTTTGAAGTCCGGTCACTTCTGCCGAATTACCCCACAACAGGCCCGTCTCTTTCCAAGATGTGAGCCGTGTGGGGATGCCAGATCGGATATCTGGGGCCGCTGCACATTCTGGGTGACGCGGCTCGGTGATATAGAACCACCCCGATTGCCAACCTTTGATGGTCTCTATGAAGGCGCCCTCGAGCCATGTAACGTTGGCTATCTTGCCCACCATGGCGCCTCCGCACTCCGCTTGGCGGCCGCCCACGACCTTCGGCTTGACGCTGAAGATCTTCAGCCATAGGCCAAAGTGGGGTTGGATGCGGAGGAAGGCCTCGCACACGACGATAAACGCCGAGATGTTGAGGATGAAGTTCGGGGCCAGATCGTGGAAGTCCAGGCCGTAGTAGAACATGAGCCCCCGGACGAAGGGTGAAGAGGAAAGCCCAGTCTGCGGAGGAAATGGGGAAGAAATACAACCCTCTCATGGGGCCTAGGGGTGGGGATGAGTTTCCCCTCATCTGGAAGCCGGTGCGCGATGTTGTCAGACAAGTATCCAGCCTTCCTCAACTTTTTGATTTGCCCCTCCATGACGGAGGAGGCCATCCATCTACCTCCCGCTCCAGACATAATTAGAGAAGGCTGAGGTGGGAAGTGCGGACTTGGGCGTTGGAGCTCGAGTGCGCGGGGAGGGATAAGCAAAGGAGGAAGAAGGCGTAAATGGAAAGGGTAGATCCTTATCCCCTTATATGGGCGGCCGAGACTGCAAGCCCCCGCCAGCCTAATAAAACTCGCTTATCCCCCAAGCGCCGCGGTTAATGGCGCAGTTGGGTTACCCACGCCCGTATTGATGAGAATCCCGGAATAAGGGGACACGATCTCTGCTTTGACAAGACGTGCCAAGGAAACCGCCTTGCTAAACGCGCTGAGGTGGAATAGTGAAATGATTCAAATAAAGGCTTGGCCGTGGCGTGATGTCACGCTGTGGAATACGTCAGCAGATTAGATTTGTGCAGATATTATTCTCTCTACGGTGGTATGTGGAACTTATTTTACAGAGCCGGACACTATCCTTGTGTTCAACATCTTCTATGAAGTATTCGGAGGAGGAACCCGCCTTGCAATGCCGAAGACAATTTGCGCGCCGGACTCATCGTCATTGAAGCCTGGTTCAGGGGCTACTGAGGGAGTCCTGGATTAGGGGGTGTCCAGATGGCCGGACTATGACCTTTGGCCGGACTCCCGGACTATGAAGATACAAGATTGAAGACTTCGTCCCGTGTCCGGATGGGACTTTCCTTGGCGTGGAAGGCAAGCTTGGCGATACGATATGAAGATCTCCTCCCATTGTAACCGACTCTGTGTAACCCTAGCCCTCTCTGGTGTCTATATAAACCGGAGAGTTTTAGTCCGTAGGACGAACAACAATCATACCATAGGCTAGCTTCTAGGGTTTAGCCTCTCTGATCTCGTGGTAGATCAACTCTTGTACTACCCATATCATCAATATTAATCAAGCAGGAGTAGGGTTTTACCTCCACCGAGAGGGCCCGAACCTGGGTAAAAACATCGTGTCCCTTGTCTCCTATTACCATCTGCCTAGACGCACAGTTCGGGACCCCCTACCCGAGATCCGCCGGTTTTGACACCGACAAGCATGTTTAATAAATTCTTAGAAGGACCTAAACTATCTACCTCGCTAATGAAAGTGGGTGATCCCACTGACAAGGTGACGGATGCTAACTCCGACAAGGGGGAAGCTACTAGTGAAAAGGGTCCTTCTACTAGTGGTAGAAATGGCACCGGCATCTTTGCCCATGTGGAACCTCCACTTACTTATGGAGGACCGATTCCCTCTACTCATTTAAATCATGCCGGCCCTCCTCCTAAGATTGTGAAAAAATAAAGATTTTGATGCTTGGATCTATCGCTTTAAGCGTCATTTAAAATATGTTAACACTACTCTTTGGAGAATTATTGAAGAAGGTTTCTATCCGCATGACCCAAGCAACTTCACTCCAAGAGAAGCCATAGATAATCAATTCAACGAGAATGCTCTCTTCGTCATTCAAGATGCAATTCCACCCAAAGACATTGCTCATCTTCGACCATTCACCATGGCCAAGGAAGCATGGAACCATGTTGTTTCCCTAAACAAGGGAAGAGCTAGCTTTCAACGCTCCAACTATGAAGTGGTGCAAGATGAAGCCGATGAGTTTGCAATGAATGAAGATGAAGAACCACGTGTGCTTTACCAGAGATTGACCACTCTCACGGTCTCACTCCGAGATCATGGGAGTAAGGATACGAATGACAATTGTATCAAGCGCAAGTTCCTCAAGGCCATGATGCCCTACCACAAGGCCATGTCCCCCGTCATCCGTCAAAGACTGTACTTCCACTCCTTGTCCTCAAATGAAGTGTTGGATGAGTTTGTGGCAATGAGGATCTTGGAAAAGACCGCGGACAACGCGGTGTTGCATTAAAAAAAGAGCAAAGAAGCCAAACCTTGCCTTGAAGGCCAAGGTTAGTCTGGAAGAAGAGGAAGAAGAGGAAGATGAGGAGAGCAACCCCGAAGATACAAAATATGATTATCATGAGCACATGGCTCTTGCTTCAAGGCAATTTTGGAGCAAGAAGAACACAAGGCCCAACTTCAACAAGAACAACTCAAGTGGTTTCAAGGGCAAGCAACATGTGAGAACATGTTACAATTGTGGCAATGTGAGCCACTTTGTTGTGGATTGCCCTTACGAGAAGCGGGGAGACAATTGTGGCAAGCTCATCCGAAAAGACAAAGCCAAGTCCTTCCCCAACAAGAACAACTTCACCAAAAAGACTCCTACTCGAGGTTTGGTGGTTCAAGAAGAATACCATGAGGATGACGATGATGAAGAAGATGGTGAAGCAATGGCCATGGCCTCCGTTGCCATTGCCACAACTCGACGGGTGTCTCTCTTTGATTCACCCAACGAGAACATCACCGCCAAGTGCCTCATGGCTAAAGCCACTAACAAGGTAACCCCCAACATCAAAACCACCATCATTACTAATCCCTCCTTGATGGATTGCATTGATGAAAGTGAGGGGTCTAATGAGGAAGTGGATGAATTTGAGTCTTTTATGAGTAAGCTCAAGGGCAAATCCAAGAAGCACCTTATTGCTCTCTTCGAACAACTTGGTGAAGCCAATGGCATGATCGAGGCTCATGAAGAAACCATCTCTAAGATGGAAGGTCATAGTCGTGACTATGCCGATGAGATATCGGATCTCTCTAATGCTCTTGAGGAAGAGCGTGTGCATCGTTTGGCTCTTGAGGAGTCACACAACGATGACCATGCTAAATTAAAGAAAGATCTTGATCATGCTCTTGTTGTATCTCGTGTGCTAAATTCCGAGAAGGCTAAACTTGGGGTTGACCATGCTAGACTCGAGAAGGAGTCTGACTTACTCGACAAGGCCCACAAGGTCTTGAAGGGTGCTCATGCTAAACTTAAGGAGTCTCATGATCAAATCCAAGTGAAGCTAACCAAGGAGAAAGCCACCTTTCCTCACATGGTATTAATTGATAATGCAAATGCTACTAACTCGTGATGTGAGCATGTGCATCTTGTGGAGGAGAATGCCAAGTTGAAGGAGCAACTTGAGAAAGGCCTTGTGACATGCATACAAGGTGAGAAGAACCTCAATGACCTTTGGAGCAATCAAAAGGCAGTTGTGGCCAAGGAGGGAGTTGGGTTCGCACCCAAGTCGAAGAACAAGAAGAAGAACGACAAGACCAAACGACCTTCCCCTCTCAAGCAAACCTTTGTGAAGGAGGGAGAGGGTGCTCCTAAGGAGAAGAAGAACAATGTGAAGGGTGGTGATGCCAAAAATGGCAATGCCACCCCATCCAACAAAGCCGGTGACTTTAACCCTTCTTATGTGTTGTGTCGTGCTAGTGATGGGCATGTTTATGCTAAATTTGTTGGTTCTCCCTAAGAATACATTGAATGGTCTATTTGGGTTCCTAAGACCCTTGTTACTAACATCAAAGGACCCATTACAAAATGGATACCTAAAACCAAGCATTGATCTCTTGTAGGTGTTTGCTTCTGATGGGGGATCATGGTTTCTCGATAGTGGAGCCACAAATCATATGACCGGAAGCAAGGACTTGGTGGTGGATGTGCAAAAGATTCCATCTATTCCCACCAATGTCGAGTGGGGTGATGCCTCATCTTCTAAGGTATTGGGTCTTGGCAAGGTTGTCATTTCTCATGATCTCACGATCGAGAAAGTCATGCTTGTTGAATCCCTTGCTTACAATCTACTTTCCGTTCGTCAACTTGCACTCATGGGCTTTGCCACTTTCTTTGATATTGATACCGTGGCCCTCTTGTGGAGCAAGACTCTAAAAGTAGCCTTTGTTGGGCATGTCGAGCATGGTCTTTATGTGATTAACTTTTCGGAGCGACCCACTAAGACCGCGACATGCCTAATGGCTAAAGTTGATGTGGGATGGCTTTGGCATCGCCGTTTAGCCCACGTCAATATGAGATCTTTGCAAAGTCTTCTCAAGGGAGACCATGTCCGTGGACTAACAAATGTTAGTTTTGCCAAAGATCATGCTTGCAGTGCTTGTATCGAAGGAAAACTTCATGAGAAGGCTCACCCTCCCACAACTATCATCTACTCAAAGAGACCCTTGGAGCTCCTTCACATGGATCTCTTTGGGCCTCCATCCTTTGATAGTCTTGGGGGTAGAAACTATTTCTTGGTGATTGTGGATGATTATTCAAGATACACTTGGGTATATTTCTTCAAGAGGAAGAGTGAGACTCAACAAACTGTCATCGACTTTGCAAATGAAGCTCAACGTCAACATGATGCAAAGATCTTGACAATAAGGAGTGACAACGGCACCGAGTTCAAGAACTACACCTTAGATGAGTTTCTTAGTGATGAGGGGATCAAGCATCAATATTTTGCACCATATACCCCTCAACAAAATGGTGTCGCAGAGAGGAAGAACCAAACATTGATGGATGCGGCAAGGACCATGATGGCGGAGTTCAAGTCTCCATACAACTTTTGGGCCGAAGCCATCAACATAGCATGTCATGCATCCAATCGGCTCTATCTCTGCAAAGGCTTGAACAAGACTCCTTATGAAATACTTACCGATAACAAGCCCAACCTCAAGTACTTCCAGGTGTTCGGGTGTAAGTGTTTCATTCTCAAGAAAGGTGTTAGTCTGTCTAAATTTGAGGCTAGAGCTCATGAGGGCATATTTGTTGGTTATGCTACAAACTCTCATGCTTACCGTGTCCTCAACAAGTCCACTGGACTCATTGAGGAGACCTGTAACATGGAGTTTGACGAGAATAACGGCTCCCAAGTGGAGCAAAGTGGTACTTGTGATGTAGGTGATGAAATTCCTCCCAAGCCATAAGAAGAATGGGTGTTGGTCATATCCTACCCATTGAGGAACCCCTTGTGGCCGAAGGAAAAGGACAATGCTCCACTCTAGTGGAGCCATCACCAACCCAAGACCCACACGCTTTCGAAGAACAAATTGAAGGCCCTCCACCTCATGAACAAGATCAACCTCAATATGGTGGTGAACCACCAAGTGATGCCCGAGGTCAAGTTCTCCCCTTTGAGCAAGCTCAAGATCAAGAACAAGCTCAAGACGGCGCTCAAGATGATCAAGTAACCCCTCCTCCTTTCACATCTGAGGAGGAATTAGAGCATTGGGCCGCGAAGATCGCTTCCAAGCTCACTACAAAAGGTCATCTCATGGAGAATGTGGTGGGAAGCCTAAGAAAGGGGGTAAGCACTCGTAGACAATTAGCAAACTATTGTGAACATCACGCGTTCCTCTCTTGTGTCGAACCCCAAAAGGTCTATGAGGCACTCGAGGATCCGGATTGGCTCAATGCCATGCATGAAGAACTCAACAAATTCAAGCACAACCAAGTGTGGAAATTAGTGCCAAGGCCTACCGGGAACCATAATTTCATTGGAAACAAGTGGATTTTCAAGAACAAGCAAGATGCTCATGGGATCATTGTTCGCAACAAGGCTCGTTTGGTGGCACAAGGCTACTCCAAAGTCGAGGGTATCGACTACGGTGAAAGCTTTGCCCCCGTTGCTTGCCTTGAATCTATTCGTTTGTTAATTCCTTATGCTTCTCATCATAATTTCAAGTTGCAACAAATGGATGTGAAGAGTGCTTTTCTTAATGGTTCCATTAATGAGTTGGTGTATGTCAAACAACCCCCGGGGTTCGAGGATCCTTAGTTCCCCGATCATGTGTACCAACTCCACAAGGCACTCTATGGCCTTAAACAAGCCCCACGTGTGTGGTATGAGCATCTTACGGAGTTGTTACAAGATCGTGGGTTCGAAATCGGGAAAATCGACCCCACTCTTTTTACTAAGAAGGTCAAAGGGGAGTTGTTTGTGTGCCAACTATATGTTGATGATATTATTTTTGGTTCCCCTAACAAAGCTTTCAATGAAGAATTTGCCGCTCTCATGACCTCAAAGTTCAAGATGTCTATGATGGGAGAGTTGAAGTTCTTTCTCGGGTTCGAAATCAAGCAAAGAAGAGAAGGAACCTTCATCAACCAAGCCAAATACACTCAAGACATTCTTAAGAGATTCAAGCTAAGTAATGTCAAGCCGTCCTCCACTCCAATGCCCGTCAAATGCCAACTTGACATTGATCCCAATGGTAAAGCGGTGGATCAAAAGGTATATCGCTCCATGATTGGTTCCTTGCTTTACCTTTGTGCATCTAGACCAGATATCATGTTGAGTGTGGGAATTTGTGCACGGTTTCAAGCCGCACCTAAGGAAAGCCACTTTGTGGCAGTCAAGCGAATCTTTCGACATTTGGATCATACCCCAAACTTTGGCTTATGGTACCCAAGAGGAGCTGACTTTGATCTTTTTGGCTATACAGACTCAGATTGGGCGGGAGACAAAGTGGATAGGAAGTCCACCTCCGGAGGGTGCCAATTGCTTGGTTGCTCTCTAGTGAGTTTGTCTTCTAAGAAGCAAAGTTGTGTATCTCTCTCGTCCACTGAAGCAGAGTATGTGGCTGCCGGTAGTTGTTGTGCTCAACTTCTATGGATGAGGCAAACTTTGAAGGATTATGGTGTCACTTGTGATGAAGTGCCTCTTTGGTGTGACAATGAAAGTGCCATCAAGATCTCTCTCAACCCGGTGCAACACTTCAAGACAAAGCATATTGAGATTCGGTATCACTTCAACCGGGATCACATTAGGCGAGGGGAGATCAAGCTCAAGTATGTCAACACTCATGATAACCTTGCAGATATTTTCACGAAGCCCTTGGGTGAAGCAAGATTTCGTGTGTTAAGGCATGAGCTAAATATCATTGATTCGAGCAATGTGGTTTGAATCCTTGCACACCCCACCATACTTATCATGCTATCTTGTCTAGGTGTAGGCATGGTCATAGGGGGAGTGTTGTTCTCTCAATGAACTTTCCCTCCCCCCATTATGCATAAATTGATCAAACTCTTTCACATTAGCCATTTGTGATGGTACTTCTGCTTCAAAGATGAGTCATGGTCATGGGCCCAAGGATAATTCTTCGCGGTGCCATACCATTTTCTCAAACATAGGTGGCCTGGGCCACCGCCCTCTCTTCTTGAGAGTGTGTCTGTGTGTTGTTTCGTTGTCTTGTGCTTTCTTCTTCTCTATGCCGTGTCTGTGTCATCGTTTGTGCTTGCTTCTTGGCTGTTCGGTGTTTTGGAAGGTTGTCTTGCAAATGCCTTTTCCCTCTCGTGTGAAACTTTCACCTTCTTGGGGTTACAGTACTACCGTGGCGAGCCACGGTACTACCGCAGGACTTGGTGGCTCTATGCGTGCACAATTGCTTCCCAGGGGCACGGTACTACTGCTTCCATCATGACAGTAATTTTTTACTGCCGCTGGAAGAGCGGTACTACCGCCCAGCGTGCGGTACTTCCACCCGGGCAGTACTACCGCGAGGACCCATACCCATTCATATCTATTCCACACCCCGTCTCTCTCTCTCCTGCCCAAGAACAGCGCCGGAGACCCTCACCGGATCTCCGTCTTCGGCCGCTCTCCTAGGATTTCGACCGGTGGGATCGTTCCCCGCCTCGCCCCCTTGCCATGGACCAAGGTTTTTCCCCCAAGTTCATCTCCTTTTCTTCCTTTCTTGTGCTTCTATGTCTTGGGGAGATGCATGTGGTGTTCTTGAGATTTTTGGTTAAATCTGTGCAAGTGGGATTCGTAGGATAGTGTAGTAAGCATGTTCTTTGGATTGTCAAAATAGTTCCGTTTGATCAATGGTAGTACCGATGTAGACGTCGGAGGTTCTAGATCCAGATCCGCGGCTCCTGTCGCGTTTTCCGATCCGTGTGGTACTACCGCTCCTCCTGGAGAGGTACTACCGCACCCTCGCTCGTAGCCAGCTCCACGCGGTACTTACGCTCCTTGGTGCGGTACTACCGCTTGGAGCGCGGAAGTAAAAAATTACTTTCGCTCCAGGCGTGGTACTACCATGCCACCCCGGCATGGTACTACTGCGGACTGTGGCTGGTGCAGATGTAATTTTTTACATCCGTACAATGGCCCGGTACTACCGTAGATGCATCCTGATATAAAACAATATCGGGCACCAGCGCCCGAACCGCCCTGTTTGGCCCTGGGGCCACTCACAGTGGCCCCCTGGAAACTTGTTTTTTTAAGAAAAAAGATATAAAAAATAATAAATAATAAAATTTAATTAATTAACATAATTACTCTCTTTAATTAAATAATTGAAACTAATTGTTCAACTAATAAAAACTAATTACTTTTAGTTAACCTGAGACTATGACGAACGGGACCCACGCGTCTGTTGACCCAGTCAACAGACGGTTGACTGATGACATCATGCTGACCTCACGCGGATGTCATAATTGCCTTTTCTAATTAAATTAATTCTAGAAATGAATTAAATCTTTAAAATTAATATAAAATAAATCGTAACTCGGATGGAAAAACTTTGTACAAAAAAGTTGCTCAAAACGACGAGACGAATCCGAATACGCAACCCGTTCGCCCTCCACACATCCCTAGCATAGCGAACATGCAACTTTCCCCCTTCGGTTCATCTGTCCGAAAACGTGAAACACCGAGGATACTTTCCCGAATGTTTCCTCCCTTTGCCGGTATCACCTAGTACTGCATTAGGGCACACCTATCACCGTTGTTTGCTTTGTCATGCATTTTCATGCATCTGTTTGCAATGTATTTACTGTTTCTTCCCCCTCTTCTTCTCCGGTAGACCTCGAGACCAACGCTGATGCCCCTGAGTATGACTACGTCGACGACGACCCCTCCTTCTTGCCAAAACAACTAGGCAAGCCCCCCCTTGATCACTAGATATCGCCTATTCTTCTCTCTACTGCTTGTATTAGAGTAGTGTAGCATGTTACTGTTCGGTTAATCCTATTCTGTTGCATAGCCTGTCATTGTTGCTACAATTGTTGATACCTTACCCGCAATCCTAAATGCTTAGTATAGGATGCTAGTTTACCATCAGTGGCCCTACATTCTTGTCAGTTGCCTTGCTATACTATCGGGCCGTGTTCACTCGGGAGGTGATCATGGGTATATACTATACATACATACATACTATACAGATGGTGACTAAAGTGGGGTCATCTCGTTGAGTACCCGCAAGTGATTCCGATGTGGGGGCTGGAAGGACAGGTGACTCCATCCCGGTAGAGGTGGGCCTGGGTCCCGACGGCCCCCGACTGTTACTTTGTGGCGGAGCAACAGGGCGGGTTGAGACCACCTAGGAGACAGGTGGGCCTGGCCCTGGTCGGCGTCCGCGGTTACCTGAAAATAAAACACTTAACAAGATCTTGGTATTTGATCTGAGTCTGGCCACTGGCCTATACGCACTAACCAACTATGCGGGAACAGTTATGGGCACTCGACGTCGTGGTATCAGCCGAAGCCTTCTTGACGTCAGCGACAGAGTGGCGCGCGCCGGGTTGGACCGCATAACGCAACTTCCTTTGTAATGGAGGTTGCTAGGTCTTCTCACCGATCACTTACACAACATGCAGGTGTGCAATGGGCGATGGGCCCAGACCCCTATGCGCATAGGATTTAGACCGGCGTGCTGACCTCTCTATTGTGCCTATGTAGGGCGGCGACGTGTTGATCTTCCGAGGCCGGGCATGACCCAGGAAAGTGTGTCCGGCCAAAGGGGATCGAGCGTGTTGGGTTATGTGGTGCACCCCTGCAGGGAAGTTTATCTATTCGAATAGCTGTGTCCCTCGGTAAAAGGACGACTCAAAGTTGTACCTTGACCTTATGACAAATAGAACCGAATACTTAATAAAACACACCCAGACAAGTTCTAGAGACAACCCGGTGATCGCTTTCCCACAGGGCGATGAGGGGAGGATCGCCGGGTAGGATTATGCTATGCGATGCTACTTGGAGGACTTCAATCTACTCTATTGAAAGCACAAGTGCTCCCTAGGTGGTTTTGGTAATTAATGTCAACATATCTCTTGTTGGACTAACACTTTTACCTAGTATATTTCAGACAAGTTCAACAATGGAGTGGCATGGACTAAAGGATGTGGAACCCCTTCAACATGCTAAGGACAAAGGATTGGCTCAAGCTCCAAGATCAAGACTACATGTTTTCCATTTTAGTGATCCAAGATCACATTGAGTCTATAAGAAAAGCCAATACTATCAAGAGGGGATGAGGTGTTGCTTAATGGATTGCTTGCTCAAAGTGCTTAGTGATATGCTCCAAAGCCCTCAACTACCTTCTCACATCCACATATGACCCAAACCAAAAGTCTAACTCGGCCCCACCGATTCTTTCTACCCAGTGCCACCGAGTTCAGATGACATAGCCACTGCCACAAACCCTAGGAAAATCGGTCTCACCGATAGGGATCTCGCTCTCACCGAGATGGGATTGTAATCTCTCTGTGTATGTCAATTACCAAAATCGATTTCACCGAGTTTGAGCAATCGGTACTACCGAGATTACAATGCAAACTCTCTGGTTAGCTTATTACCAAAATCGGTCCCACCGAGTTTGTGTAATCGGTCTCACCGAGTTTGCCTGACCAACTCTCTGATTAGCTTATTACCAAAATCAGTCCCACCGAGTTTGTGTAATCGGTCTCACCGAGATTATGTTATTCCCTAACCCTGACCATGTCGGTCCTACCGAGTTGCATGTCGGTCCCACCGAAAACCCTAACGGTCACTAGGTTTACTAAATCGGTCTGACCGAGTTTGTTGATTCGGTCCCACCGAGATTGGTAAATTGTGTGTAATGGTTAGATTTTGTGTGGAGGCTATTTATACCCCTCCACCTCCTCTTCATTCATGGAGAGAGCCATCAGAACGAACCTACACTTCCAGCATCCTATTTCTGAGAGAGAACTACCTACTCATGTGTTGAGGCCAAGATATTCCATTCCTACCATATGAATCTTGATCTCTAGCCTTCCCCAAGTTGCTTTCCACTCAAATCTTCTTTCCACCAAATCCAAATCTTGTGAGAGAGAGATGAGTGTTGGGGAGACTATCATTTGAAGCACAAGAGCAAAGAGTTCATCATCAACACACCATTTGTTACTTCTTGGAGAGTGGTGTCTCCTAGATTGGCTAGGTGTCACTTGGGAGCATCCGACAAGATTGTGGAGTTGAACCAAGGAGTTTGTAAGGGCAAGGAGATCACCTACTTCGTGAAGATCTACCGCTAGTGAGGCAAGTCCTTCGTGGGCGACGGCCATGGTGGGATAGACAAGGTTGCTTCTTCGTGGACCCTTCTTGGGTGGAGCCCTCCGTGGACTCGCGCAACCGTTACCCTTCGTGATTTGAAGTCTCCATCAACGTGGATGTACGATAGCACCACCTATCGGAACCACGACAAAAACATCTGTGTCTCCAATTGCGTTTGAATCCTCCAATCCCTTCCCTTTACATTCTTGCGAGTTGCATGCTTTACTTTCCGTTGTTCATATACTCTTTGCAAGCTTGCTTGTTATGTATTGTGAGTGTTAAACTTGTGCCTAAACTCCACTCCAACTTAAAGAAGTTAAAAACTGCAACTTTTGGTACTTAGTGTCTAATCACCCCCTCTCTAGACACCTCTTCTCGATCCTTTCATCTCTTCTACATGCTGCAAGATGGGGGCTGCGAGAAGCGTAGTCTTTGATAGGTCTAGCTACCCCCTCTTATTTTGGCATTCTGCAGTTCAGTCCATCGATATTGCCTCTTTACAGATATACCCATGCATATGTTGTGTAGATCCTTGCTTGCGAGTACTTTGGATGAGTACACACGGTTGCTTTGCTCCCTCTTTTCCCCCTCTTTTCTACTCTTCTCGGATGCCGCAACCAGATGTTGGAGCCTCGGAGCCAGACGCCACCGTCGACGACGACTCCTACTACACCGGAGTTGCCTACTACTACGTGCAGGCCGCTGACGACGACCAAGAGTAGTTTAGGAGGATCCCAGGCAGGAGGCCTGCGCCTCTTTCGATCTGTATCCCAGTTTGTGGTTGCCATCTTATGGCAACTTGTTTAACTTATGTCTGTACTTAGATATTGTTGCTTCCGCTGACTCGTCTATGATCGAGCACTCGTATTCGAACCCTCGAGGCCCCTGGCTTGTATTATGATGCTTGTATGGCTTATTTTATTTTAGAGTTGAGTTGTGATATCTTCCTGTGAGTCCCTGATCTTGATCATACACGTTTGCGTGTATGATTAGTGTACGATTGAATCGGGGGCGTAACAAGTTGGTATCAGAGCCGACTGCCTGTAGGAATCCCCTTCCACATTCCTTTGCCAAAGTTGAGTCTAGTCATTGCAAAAAATTTACTAACATGGCTGTGCGGCTTACGGGCCCACGTCGCCATTGGGTGGTAGTAGGATCTTTTATTCCTCGGCCTATTCTCTGGGACTCTGACATCTCTTCTATTCGGGTTAAACGATTTTACTAACTCTAACTCTAGGTTCTCGATAATACTTTCTCCCGGAGAGCCCCTTCAGTCCAGATGATCGCCTACTGCACTAGCATATTCGGAAGATACTCTCCAGTGTTCACTTGAGACCTTGTTCCCATTGCTTTTGCAATTCCCTACAACCGTTATCCCTAAGGAGAATTACAAGCACCTGTTGTCTTACTTTCTCTCCCAGTTGCTCTTGTTATTACAAGATGCATCAAATTATTTCTCCAACTTTTTGAGAATCCTTGAGCTTATTGCCTTGCAGTTCTTTGCCACATAAATACTCCCTACGGATAATTCCTCACACTTATCGAGTATCTATTCTTCCCTCGTTGTTCATGTTATTCACAAGATACATTGAGATGTTGTCTAATCTTTCGGTAATTCTCTTCCCGCGGTTGCTCTGCAATTGTGTGCTTGCAATTTGGCCGCGTTCCTTTAAGACCCGCAATATTCATTTAGTATCCTTTGTCACTACCATTTTGAGTCCATTGATTCAATAAGTTGTGAATGCTCGCAATCCTCAATCAGATCCTACGATTCATCCTTCTAGCTCAGACGTCATTTTGAACTGGAGCTGGATCTCGACCAATCAAATTGCCATTGATTGTACCCCAAAACCTACTCAACTTATCCACCCTTAATCAGAGTGTTTGCTTCTGATCCCTTGAATTGGAAATCATAGTTCCTTTGCAGTTGGTCTTTGAATTAGGCAGTTGTTTTGATAATCCAATGCCTTTGCATTGTTTCTTCCTCTGGTTGTGTGCCGATGCTCACATCAGCTCCATTATGGACCGTCTGATTCTTTGCTGAATTATCATCCGACAGTGTCCTTGGTATACAAAAAACCTCAAGAAGTTCTTTCCCTGACACATAATACCATTGATAAATCCTATTCTCTAATTTGTCCAACCATGCTCGACTCTTGAGCTGGTGATGTTTACTCTTGAAGCTTGCGGTATATGTTTCTAAGATGCCCTGATGGGTTGAACCTATTGTTGGGGAACGTTGCAGAAAATAAAAAATTTCCTACGGTTTCACCAAGATCCATCTATGAGTTCATCTAAGCAACGAGTGATAAGAGTGCATCTACATACCTTTGTAGATCGCGAGCGGAAGCTTTCAAGAGAAAGGGGATGATGTAGTCGTACTCTCCGTGATCCAAATCACCGATGACCAAGTGTCAAACGGACAGCACCTCCGCGTTCAACACACATACGGAGCGGATGACGTCTCCTCCTTCTTGATCCAGCAAGGGGGAAGGAGAGGTTGAGGAAGAAGACTCCATCAGCAGCACGACGGCGTGGTGGTGGTGGAGAGGCAGTACTCCGACAGGGCTTCGCCAAGCACTTAACGGAGGAGGAGAGATGTTGGGGAGGGGAGGGGTTGCGCCTTGGATCATTTGTTCAGCCCTCCCCTCGCCCCTCTATTTATAGGGGAAGGGGGAAGGGGGGCGGCCCCATCTAGATGAGATCTAGAGGGGGGGCGGCAGCCAGGGAGGGGGCTTGCCCCCCAAGCAAAGGGGGGCGCCCCCTTTAGGGTTCCCCCCCAACCCTAGGCGCAAGGGCCCAAGGGAGGGCGCGCCCAGCCCTCCAGGGGCTGGTTCCCTTCCCCCTACGGCCCATGAGGCCCACCGAGAGAGGTGGCCCCTCCCGGTGGACCCCCGGAACCCCTCCGGTGGCCCCGATACAATACCGATATGCCCCCGAAACTTTGTGGTGACCGTATGACAACTTCCCATATATAAATCTTCACCTCCGGACCATTCCGGAACTCCTCGTGATGTCCGGGATCTCATCCGGGACTCCGAACAACATTCGGTAATCACATACAAGTCTTCCTAATAACCCTAGCGTCACTGAACCTTAAGTGTGTAGACTGAGGGAGTCCTAGATTAGGGGGTGTCCGGATAGCCGGACTACCATCATCAGCCGAACTATCATCGGCCGGACTATCATCATCGACCGGACTCCAAGACTATGAAGATACAAGATTGAAGACTTCGTCCCGTGTCCGGATGGGACTTTCCTTGGCGTGGAAGGCAAGCTTGGCGATACGGATACGTAGATCTCCTACCATTGTAACCGACTCTATGTAACCCTAGCCCTCTCCGGTGTCTATATAAACCGGATGGCTCTAGTCCGTAGGACACAACAACAACCATTACAATCATACCATAGGCTAGCTTCTAGGGTTTAGCCTCCTTGATCTCGTGGTAGATCCACTCTTGTAAACATCCACAATATCAATATCAATCAAGCAGGACGTAGGGTTTTACCTCCATCAAGAGGGCCCGAACCTGGGTAAAACATCGTGTCCCTTGTCTCCTGTTACCATCCGCCTAGACGCACAGTTCGGGACCCCCTACCCGAGATCCGCCGGTTTTGACACCGACATTGGTGCTTTCATTGAGAGTTCCTCTGTGTCGTCACCGATAGGCTTGATGGCCTCTTCAATCGACAACGACGCAGTCCTGGGTGAGACTTTTCTCCCCGGACAGATCTTCGTATTCGGCGGCTTCGCACTGCGGGCCAACTCACTTGGCCATCTGGAGCAGATCGAAAGCTACGCCCCTGGCCGTCAGGTCAGGTTTGGAAGCCTAAACTTCACGGCCGATATCCGCGGGGACTTGATCTTCGATGGATCTGAGCCACAGCCGAGCGTGCCGCGCTGTCACGATGGGCACGACCTAACTCTGCCGCCGGACAGCACCTTGGAGGCCGCACACGAATCCGCTCCGACCCATAGTCCGGAGCCGATCGCTCAGATCGAGGACGGATGGCTGGACACCGCCTCGGGAGCTGCAACTTCTACGGCGATGGAGCCGAACACTTACCTTGTCCCGCATAAAGCTCATGACTCCGAGGTGCCGGACTCTCTGCCGGACTCCGAACCTCCTGCGCCCCTGCCAGTCGAATCCGATTGGGCGCCGATCATGGAATTCACCGCTGCGGACACCTTTCAGCACTCACCCTTCGGCGATATCTTAAATTCGCTGAAGCATCTCTCACTATCCGGAGAGCCCTGGCCGAACTACGGCCAGGATGGTCGGGACGCGGACAATGAAGAAATTCAGAGCCCACCCACCACCCACTTCGTAGCCACCGTCGACGATCTAACCGACGTGCTAAACTACGACTCCGAAGACATCAACGGTATGGACGACGATGCCGGAGACGATCAAGAACCAGCGCCTACAGGGCACTGGAAGGCCACCTCGTCACATGACATACATATGGTGGACACCCCAAAGGGAAGCGATACCGAGGAACAACGGGACGCGGCAGAGGATAATCCCGCCGATAAACAACCAAAACGGCGACGTAGACGCCGCCCTAAGTCCCGCCTCGATCAAAGCAGCATTCCTAACGACCCAGCGATAGAGCAGGGCAAACCAGCGGACGACGAACATACAACCAAGCAACCATCCGAACAGGACGAACCGGATAATCAACCCCTTCACGGAGCAATCAACAGTCCGGACACACCACCGGAGCATAAGAACCTTCACAAAAGACTCGTCGCCACTGCAAGAAGTTTGAAGAAGGAAAAACGGAAGCTCAAAACAGCGGAAGACATACTCAGAATGAAGTGGAGCAAAATACTCAAGACCGCAGACAAATATGGCAATGGCCATCAAACAAAGAGCTACCCGAAGCGCAAGCTGCTGCCAGAATTTGACGAGGAAGCCATAGAGCCCTCACAGTCAAAAAATAAAGAGGCCGCCTGGCCGGATAGACGGCCAGATGACAGGCCAAAAGCGACAAGCGGCGCCGCACACAAGCCGACTTATGATCCTGGGAAAACGGACGGCCCAACTAGGTCCATCTACGGGCCAAAAAGGAGGGCCCCAGGAAGTAACACAACACGACAAGTGTTCGAAGACAGCGGCACACCCAAATACAGGGGCGCCGCACACCCGCTATGTTTTACCGATGAGGTGCTGGATCATGAATTTCCAGCAGGGTTCAAACCCATAAACATAGAGGCATACGACGGCACAACAGACCCAGGAGTCTGGATAGAAGATTACATACTACACATACACATGGCTAGAGGAGATGATCTCCACGCCATAAAATACCTACCCCTCAAGCTCAAAGGGCCAGCTCGGCATTGGCTCAAAAGCCTCCCAGAAAACACTGTTGGAAGTTGGGAAGAGCTTGAGGACGCGTTTAGAGCAAATTTTCAAGGGACTTATGTCCGCCCTCCGGATGCAGACGATCTGAGTCATATAACCCAACAGCCCGGAGAGTCAGCGCGCAAATTCTGGAACAGGTTCCTTACCAAAAAGAACCAAATAGTCGACTGTCCGGACGCGGAAGCCTTAGCAGCTTTTAAACACAACGTCCGAGACGAATGGCTCGCCAGACACCTCGGCCAAGAGAAGCCAAGAACAATGGCCGCGCTAACAAGCCTCATGACGCGCTTTTGCGCAGGAGAAGACAGCTGGCTAGCAAGATGCAGCACCAGCGACCCGAGTACATCCGAGATCAGAGATGGAAACGGAAAATCACGGCGCAGGAAAGATCAGCGCCGGAATAAAGAAAAAAGCCCAAAGGGCACGGCGGTCAACGCCGGATTCAAAAGCTCGCGGCCAAACAATAAAACACTGCCTCTTAAGGACAACAGCGACGAGCTATCAAATTTAAACAAAATTTTAGATCGGATATGTCAAATCCACAGTACCTCCGGAAGGCCTGCAAACCATACCAACCGAAATTGTTGGGTTTTTAAACAGTCCGGCAGACTCAACGCCGGACACAAGGGGCTCGATGCGCCAAGCGAGGACGATGACGAACCCCACCAGCAGAGCACCGGAAGTCAAAAGACTTTCCCACAAGAAGTCAAAACAGTAAACTCACTTCATGTGATAGTACGGAAAACCAACACGGCACTCGCTAAGACAAGTGTCGCACGGTCCACCCCAGCGGAACACCGAGATTGGATGTCAAAACCAATCACTTTCGACCATCTGGATTAGTCCAGAAGTATCCGGAACGCAGGATAGACTGCCCTGATATTGGATCCCATAATAGACGGACTGCAATTCACGCAGGTTTTGATGGACGGCGGCAGTGACTTAAACCTGCTATATCCGGACACAATCCGCAAGTTGGGATAGACCCTACTACAATTCGGCATAGCCGCACTTCCTTCAAAGGAGTGGCGCCAGGCCCTTACGCCAGGTGCACAGTTTCATTATTACTAGAAGTTGTGTTCGGGTCACCTGACAACTTCCGACGAGAAAAGCTAACCTTTCATGTCGCCCCATTTAAAAGTAGCTATCAAGCATCACTGGGACGGGAAGCTTTCGTCCGCTTCAATGCAATACCACATTACGCGTCTCTTACGCTTAAAATGCCCGGTCCACGTGGCATCATTTCATTAAAAGGTCGCCTGAGACCCCGGACACGGCTGGACGAGTCCGGAATAAATAAGCTAGGGGCTACCTAGCCACACACCCCTTCACAAGGGTTTGTACATATAAGCCATAATGAGCTAGCATAGGCTCAGCTTTATTAATCTATATTTCAATTTTTTATGCACTTTCTCGCACGATTTCTTTTCAAACTAAGTTCCTCTCTTTTTACAGATGAACAGCATGCACACCCGTCCAGGATACGGCACAACGGAGACACAGGCGCAGACGTGCAGTAGGGACCCGTTGCAAGGACTCTTTTCAGACTAAGACCCTACGTAAACCTTTCTTACTGTCTCTTGTTGCTATAATCCCCTGGTTTCTCATTATAACCAGAGTGGAGACTGGCGTTTTGGCATCGGCCGCGCCAGAAGAACTTGCCCGTACCTGGACACAAGGGGCTTAGGGCATTGTTTTGCCCGCTATTGTAAAGACCGAACACCTTCGGGAGTGTTCGGCGTCTCGAGTTAGGCCTTATATGCATCAGCTCCGAATCATGTCTTTGGTCAAATGTTGGGTTTGCCCGGCTCCTGTGTTTTGCTGCCTTACGTTCCGTATCATCGGCTAACGCGGCACCAGGAGAACTACTGCGATTGTGCCCCAGTTCGGCTGGGCGAGCACCTCAGTAGAGAAAGCCGAAAACTGACTGTCATGATACAGCGAGAGACTGGTCAACCACTCGATCGACCATGGGAATGTTTAGAATTCCTCCGCTTTGACGAAGGGCCGTTTCCCGGTCAGGCACATACGCGCCCCAAATTCGGAGAGCGCGGTGCCCCTAGGGGCTATGTCGTAGCCCCACCCTCGAACTCCATGGCTAAGTGAAAGTGATAAAGCATTATAGTCCGGTTGCCTCGTTTGCTACGCTACCACCTCCTTTACAGGACCGAGACGTCGGATTAAGTGTGAAAACGCGCTATTTTTTGCGAACACCCCCGCACCTTGTGCGTGGGGGCTGAAGCCGACGACTGCCATCTTTCAGGTTATACACACGTATACATGAACGGCCGCATAGGAGATATTCTATTACTTGAACGCACAAGTATAAAAGGCGCTTACATCATAAATATTGTTTTACATCATAAAAACGTTCATTCGAACGTAACATTTTTTGAGCACTGCGACTCTATTACACGAGCACCACGCAGCACTTCGCCAAAATAGTGCTCGGCGGGTAACCGGTTATCGTCCGAACCCGGGGTCGCAACAGCGGTGGCATCCATCTCTGTCCAATGTGTCTTCACACGGGCGAGTGCCATCCGCGCACCCTCTATGCAGGCCGACCGCTTCATCGCCTTGATATGCGGCACCGCCCCAAGAAATTGCTGCAATAAGCCAAAGTAACTCTTCGGCTCGGGCCTATCCGGCCAGACATGGGTCACTATATCCGTCATAGCAAGCCCGGACAACCTATTTAGCTCAGCCCACTCGGCCAAACGGTCGGTCAGCGGAAGTGAACACTCCGGACTATGGAATTGAGACCAAAACAGCTCTTCCGTCTTGTGATCCTTCTGGCTTCGAAAATGCACAACGGCATCCGCCGCACTTGCTGCTAAGTCCATGTAAGGGTCCTCTGGACCCCACAGTTGGCCCAGCTGAGCATACTTTGGATCCGTAAACCTTCGGCACAGCAGAAAAGGCTTGCCAGCTACAATCTCTCCGGCCTGGCGCAGCTCTTCCTTTATAGCCCGCATTGCAGAGCGGGCATCCTTGGCTTCGGCGGTGGCCTTCCCCAGGTCTTCTTGCCCCGCTAGGCGCTCCTTCCCAAGAGCCTCATTGCGGTCGGTAGCATCTTTTAACTTCACGGTCATTTCGGCTATCTCTTCCCTGCTCCGGCAGTGTGCGGACCTTTCGGCCGCTAACTCCTCGGCCGCCCTCGAGGCCGCCGCATTACTCCTTCTGGCCTGCTCCTTGGCTTGAGCAACTTCGGTCTGAAGGCTCTCCACAGCAGCGGTACTATCTGCATTTCACACACATGTTGTAAGGAGCTGGCTTCGGCTCCCTTACCAAGTGACCGCACAGAAACACTTACCTTGCGACTCATCAAGTCGCCTGTTGACCAGCGTGATGTCCGCATCCGCAACAGCAAGTTGCCGCTTTAGTTCAGCAACTCCATCAGTCTGGCTGGCCACCGGACGACCCGCCACCTGCATCGGCACGGCGGAAATTTAAACCTGTGATTTTGATCCTCGGCACGCTGTCGATTTCGACAACCTACCGAGTCTCAGGGGCTACTATCTATACAGGGCGCATTCTATATGCAAAACTGTTAAAAGGTGTGTCATTTTTACGTACCTCAAACCCCGCCAGCAAACTCCTGACGGCATTATGCAACCCGCCTTCGGCGGACGAAATCCTTTCAATCACCATGCTCATCAATGCGTGGTGATCTTCTGAGATAGACGCCTTCTCAAGCAGATCCTTCAGCCGTACACCAGTTGGCGCCGAACTATCCGGCTTTGCCAAACCCAGGGGCTCCCTCCGTGACGACACTTCAGGCTCGTCCGCCCTATCCGACGGCGCCCCGGACGGAGGCGTCTCGCTCTCCATCATCTCCGGACGAAGGTCCCCCGAAGACGAGCTCATTTGCGAAGGACGGAGATCCGAACTACAAGGTAAAAACTTTAGTTATCCTCAGAAGCACAAATAGGGATGTCCCTTATTATAAAACTCCTTTCTTTCTACTTACGGCTCGTTGGAGGGCTGATTCTTTAAGGGAGATTGTGCGGCCGGGGCCTCCCCGGACGCAGGACCCTCTGGCGAAGATTTCTTCCCCCGTTTAGGGGCTTTTGCCCCCGGGTCCTCGGAGGCAGTCCTCTTCTCCCCTTGGAGGGAGGGATTCTCGATCCCCCCTCTTTCAAGAGCCTCCTTAGGCGAGGCAGTAGCTTTCCTGCTTTCCCCTTCGCCTTCCTCTGGAGGCGCAACCTCAAGCATCCGGACCAGCACGGAATCCGGCGCGGTCTCGGGGAGGGGGGCCGGACACCATATCAATTTTGCTTCCGCTATCCACTCCTGTTTAGAAGGAAGTTGGTCATAAGGCGAATCATCGAAAGGCAAACAAACGGTATGTCCGGACTTGGAACTACTTACTTGAGTATCCGGGCGATTGCAGCTTAGGCCAGCATCCTCGGTCAATTCCGGACGCGCCTCTTGCGATCCGAAGAATAATTTGTACATCTCCAGGGGTGTCATACCCATGAAGTGTTGAAGAATCCGTGGGCCCTCCGGATTGAACTCCCACAGCCGGAGAGGGCGGCGTTTGCAGGGCGGGAGACGCCTAATCAGCATAACCTGCATTACCACCACCATATCAACCTCCCTCGTTTGGAGATCTCGAATCCGGCCCTGCAGTAGGGGCACGTCCTTTGACGGCCCCCAGTTGAGCCCTTGGGTGACCCACGACATCAACCGTCGTGGAGGTCCCGGGCGGAATAAGGGCGGCGGCTTTTGTCTGCGGCCCCTCGGAACGGTAATATAGAACCACTCTTGCTGCCACGGGCCGAGCTCCTCTTGGAAGGAGCCAGCGGGCCACGGGGCATCGGCCCTCCTACTTATGGCCGCCCCGCCGCACTCCGCTTGACGCCCCCCGATCATCTTCGGCGCCACATTGAAGGTCTTCAGCCACAGGCCGAAGTGAGGGGTGACGCGGAGGAAGGCTTCGCAGACGACAATAAATGCGGAAATATGGAGGATGGACTCCGGAGCCAAATCGTGGAATTCCAACCCATAGTAAAACATGAGCCCTCTCACAAAAGGATCCATCGGGAAGCCTAAACCCCGACGGAGGTGGGA
This sequence comes from Triticum aestivum, assembly GCF_018294505.1. Lineage (NCBI taxonomy): Eukaryota > Viridiplantae > Streptophyta > Magnoliopsida > Poales > Poaceae > Triticum > Triticum aestivum. The sequence continues at coordinate 673,525,912 of NC_057803.1, forward strand.
TACAAAAACGACGTACTCGCCGGGCTCGGGGGTGGGGATGGCCTGCCCTTCGGCAGGCAACCTGTGCGAAATCTCATAAGCCAGGTACTTGGCCTCCCGCAGCTTTAGCACGTCCTCCTCCGTGACGGAGGAGGGCATCCACCGGCCCTGGAGGTCGGAACCGGACATCGTTGAAGGTCCGAAGCGCTCGAATCTGGAGCTCTAGGTGCTGGAACTTGGAGCGGGGAGAGGATTCGATGGAGGATTGAAGAAAAGAAACGAGCCTTGGTCCCGTTATAAAGAGGGAGAATACCGAGAGCCGTCTCCGTGACCGTTTGGGACTCGCCTTCGATAGAGGGGGCGTGGCGACGGGCGCGGTTGGGTTACCCACGTCCGTATTGATGAGAATCCCGGATTAAGGGGGAACACGATCTCTGCTTCGACAAGACGTGCCAAGGAAACCGCTTCGCTAAATGCGCTGAGGTGGTAGAGTAAAAAACGATTCAAGTAATGGCTTGGTAGTGGCGTGACGTCATGCCGCAAAAAACGTCAGCAGATTGAACTTGTGTATATATTATTCTCTCTACGGTGGAATGTGGAATTTATTTTGCAGAGCCGGACACTATCCTGGTGTTCACAATCTTCTATCATTCGGAGGAGGAACCCGCCTTGCAATGCCAAGCAATATACGCGCCGGACTTATCGTCATTGAAGCCTGGTTCAGGGGCTACTGAGGGAGTCCTGGATTAGGGGGTGTCCGGATAGCCGGACTACCATCATCAGCCAACTTCATCGGCCGGACTATCATCATCGACCGGACTCCAAGACTATGAAGATACAAGATTGAAGACTTCGTCCCGTGTCCGGATGGGACTTTCCTTGGCGTGGAAGGCAAGCTTGGCGATACGGATACGTAGATCTCCTACCATTGTAACCGACTCTATGTAACCCTAGCCCTCTCCGGTGTCTATATAAATCGGATGGCTCTAGTCCGTAGGACACAACAACAACCATTACAATCATACCATAGGCTAGCTTCTAGGGTTTAGCCTCCTTGATCTCGTGGTAGATCCACTCTTGTAAACATCCACAATATCAATATCAATCAAGCAGGACTTAGGGTTTTACCTCCATCAAGAGGGCCCGAACCTAGGTAAAACATCATGTCCCTTGTCTCCTGTTACCATCCACCTAGACGCACAGTTCGGGACCCCCTACACGAGATCCGCCGGTTTTGACACCGACATAGACCCTACGGGTTCGGGAGACACGCGGACATGACCGAGACAGCTCTCCGGTCAATAACCAATAGCGGGATCTGGATACCCATGTTGGATCCCACATGCTCCTCGATGATTTCATCGGATGAACCACGATGTCGAGGATTCAATCAACCCCGTATATAATTCCCTTTGTCAAACGGTACGTTACTTGCCCGAGACTCGATCGTTCGTATCCCAATACCTCGTTCAGTCTCGTTACCGACAAGTCACTTTACTCGTACCGTAATGCATGATCCCATGACCAAACACTTGGTCACTTTGAGCTCATTATGATGATGCATTACTGAGTGGGCCCAGAGATACCTCTCCGTCACACGGAGTGACAAATCCCAGTCTCGATCCGTGTCAACCCAACAGACACTTTCGGAGATACCTGTAGTGCACCTTTATAGTCACCCAGTTACGTTGTGACGTTTGGTACACCCAAAGCACTCCTATGGTATCCGGGAGTTACACGATCTCATGGTCTAAGGAAAGATACTTGACATTGGAAAAGCTCTAGCAAAACGAACTACACGATCTTGTGCTATGCTTAGGATTGGGTCTTGTCCATCACATCATTCTCCTAATGATGTGATCCCGTTATCAATGACATCTAATGTCCATAGTCAGGAAACCATGACTATCTGTTGATCAACGAGCTAGTCAACTAGAGGCTTACTAGGGACATATTGTGGTCTATGTATTCACACGTGTATTACGATTTCCGATAATACAATTATAGCATGAATAAAGACAATTATCATGAACAAGGAAATATAATAATAATCCTTTTATTATTGCCTCTAGGGCATATTTCCAACAGTCTCCCACTTGCACTAGAGTCAATAATCTAGTTACATTGTGATGAATCGAACACCCATAGAGTTCTGGTGTTGATCATGTTTTGCTCGCGAGAGAGGTTTAGTCAACGGATCTGCAACATTCAGATCCGTATGTACTTTGCAAATATCTATGTCTCCATCTTGAACATTTTCACGGATGGAGTTGAAACGACGCTTGATGTGCCTGGTCTTCTTGTGAAACCTGGCTCCTTGGCAAGGGCAATAGCTCCAGTGTTGTCACAGAAGAGTTTGATCGGCCCCGACGCATTGGGTATGACTCCTAGGTCGGTGATGAACTCCTTCACCCAAATTGCTTCATGCGCTGCCTCCGAGGCTGCCATGTACTCCGCTTCACATGTAGATCCCGCCACGACGCTCTGCTTGCAGCTGCACCAGCTTACTGCTCCACCATTCAACATATACACGTATCCGGTTTGTGACTTAGAGTCATCCAGATCTGTGTCGAAGCTAGCGTCGACGTAACCCTTTACGACGAGCTCTTCGTCACCTCCATAAACGAGAAACATGTCCTTTGTCCTTTTCAGGTACTTCAGGATATTCTTGACCGCTGTCCAGTGTTCCTTGCCGGGATTACTTTGGTACCTTCCTACCAAACTTACGGCAAGGTTTACATCAGGTCTGGTACACAGCATGGCATACATAATAGATCCTATGGCTGAAGCATAGGGGATGACACTCATCTCTTCTTTATCTTTTGCCGTGGTCGGGCATTGAGCCGAGCTCAATCTCACACCTTGCAATACAGGCAAGAACCCTTTCTTGGACTGATCCATTTTGAACTTCTTCAAAATCTTATCAAGGTATGTGCTTTGTGAAAGACCTATGAGGCGTCTCGATCTATCCCTATAGATCTTGATGCCTAATATGTAAGCAGCTTCTCCAAGGTCCTTCATTGAAAAACACTTATTCAAGTAGGCCTTAATGCTGTCCAAAAGTTCTATATCATTTCCCATCAAAAGTATGTCATCTACATATAATATGAGAAATGCTACAGAGCTCCCACTCACTTTCTTGTAAACGCAGGCTTCTCCATAAGTCTGCATAAACCCAAACGCTTTGATCATCTCATCAAAGCGAATGTTCCAACTCCGAGATGCTTGCACCAGCCCATAAATGGATCGCTGGAGCTTGCATACTTTGTTAGCATTCTTAGGATCGACAAAACCTTCTGGCTGCATCATATACAGTTCTTCCTTAAGATGCCCGTTAAGGAATGCCGTTTTGACGTCCATCTGCCATATCTCATAATCATAGTATGCGGCAATTGCTAACATGATTCGGACGGACTTCAGCTTCGCTACGGGAGAGAATGTCTCATCGTAGTCAACCCCTTGAACTTGTCGATAACCCTTAGCGACAAGTCGAGCTTTATAGATGGTAATATTACCATCCGCGTCCGTCTTCTTCTTAAAGATCCATTTGTTTTCTATCGCTCGCCGATCATCGGGCAAGTCTGTCAAAGTCCATACTTTGTTTTCATACATGGATTCTATCTCGGATTGCATGGCTTCAAGCCATTTGTTGGAATCTGGGCCCGCCATCGCTTCTTCATAGTTCGAAGGTTCACCGTTGTCTAACAACATGATTTCCAGGACAGGGTTGCCATACCACTCTGGTGTGGAACGTGTCCTTGTGGACCTACGAGGTTCAGTAGCAACTTGATCCGAAGTACCTTGATCATAATCATTAATTTCCTCTCCAGTTGGTGTAGGCACCACAGGAACATTTTCCTGAGCTGCACTACTTTCCGGTTCAAGAGGTAGTACTTCATCGAGTTCTACTTTCCTCCCACTTACTTCTTTCGAGAGAAACTCTTTTTCCAGAAAGGATCCGTTCTTGGCAACAAAGGTCTTGCCCTCGGATCTTAAGTAGAAGGTATACCCAATGGTTTCCTTAGGGTATCCTATGAAGACGCATTTTTCGACTTGGGTTCGAGCTTTTCAGGTTGTAGTTTCTTGACATAAGCATCGCATCCCCAAACTTTTAGAAACGACAGCTTAGGTTTCTTTCCAAACCATAATTCATACGGTGTCGTCTCAACGGATTTAGACGGTGCCCTATTTAAAGTGAATGTAGCTGTCTCTAGAGCGTATCCCCAAAATGATAGCGGTAAATCGGTAAGAGACATCATAGATCGCACCATATCCAATAGAGTGCGATTACGACGTTCGGACACACCGTTACGCTGAGGTGTTCCAGGCGGCGTGAGTTGTGAAACGATTCCACATTTCCTTAAGTGTGTACCAAATTCGTGACTTAAGTATTCTCCTCCACGATCTGATCGTAGGAACTTTATCTTTCGGTCACGTTGATTCTCTACCTCATTCTGAAATTCCTTGAACTTTTCAAAGGTTTCAGACTTGTGTTTCATTAAGTAGACATACCCATATCTACTCAAGTCATCAGTGAGAGTGAGAACATAACGATATCCTCCGCGAGCCTCAACGCTCATTGGACCGCACACATCGGTATGTATGATTTCCAACAAGTTGGTTGCTCGCTCCATTGTTCCGGAGAACGGAGTCTTGGTCATTTTGCCCATGAGGCATGGTTCGCATGTGTCAAATGATTCATAATCTAGAGACTCTAAAAGTCCATCAGCATGGAGCTTCTTCATGCGCTTGACACCAATGTGACCAAGGCGGCAGTGCCACAAGTATGTGGGACTATCGTTATCAACTTTACATCTTTTGGTATTCACGCTATGAATATGTGTAACATTACGTTCGAGATTCATTAAGAATAAACCATTGACCATCGGGGCATGACCATAAAACATATCTCTCATATAAATAGAACAACCATTATTCTCGGATTTAAATGAGTAGCCATCTCGTATTAAACGAGATCCAGATACAATGTTCATGCTCAAACTTGGCACTAAATAACAATTATTGAGGTTTATAACTAATCCCGTGGGTAAATGTAGAGGTAGCGTGCCGACGGCGATCACATCGACCTTGGAACCATTCCCGACGCGCATCGTCACCTCGTCCTTCGCCAGTCTCCGCTTATTCCGCAGCTCCTGCTGTGAGTTACAAATATGAGCAACGGCACCGGTATCAAATACCCAGGAGTTACTACGAGTACTGGTAAGGTACACATCAATTACATGTATATCAAATATACCTTTAGTGTTGCCGGCCTTCTTGTCCGCTAAGTATTTGGGGCAGTTCCGCTTCCAGTGACCCTTCCCCTTGCAATAAAAGCACTCAGTCTCAGGCTTGGGTCCATTCTTTGACTTCTTCCCGGCAACTGGCTTACCGGGCGCAGCAACATCTTTGCCGTCCTTCTTGAATTTCTTCTTACCCTTGCCCTTCTTGAACTTAGTGGTCTTATTGACCATCAACACTTGATGTTCTTTCTTGATTTCAACCTCTGCTGACTTCAGCATTGAAAATACTTCAGGAATGGTCTTCACCATCCCCTGCATATTGTAGTTCAACACAAAGCTCTTGTAGCTCGATGGGAGCGACTGAAGGATTCTGTCAATGACCGCCTCGTCCGGGAGGTTGATCTCCAGCTGGGACAGGCGGTTGTGCAACCCAGACATTTTGAGTATGTGCTCACTGACAGAACTGTTTTCCTCCATCTTACAACTATAGAACTTGTCAGAGACTTCATATCTCTCGACCCGGGCATGATCTTGAAAACCATTTTCAGCTCCTCGAACATCTCATATGCTCTGTGTTTCTCAAAACGCTTTTGGAGCCCCGGTTCTAAGCTGTAAAGCATGCCGCACTGAACGAGGGAGTAATCATCAGCACGTGACTGCCAAGCGTTCATAACGTCTTGGTTCTCTGGGATGGGTGCTTCACCTAGCGGTTCATCTAGGACATATGCTTTCTTGGCTGCTATGAGGATGATCCTCAGGTTCCGGACCCAGTCCGAATAGTTGCTGCCATCATCTTTCAGCTTGGTTTTCTCTAGGAACGCGTTGAAGTTCATGTTGACATGAGCGTTGGCCATTTGATCTACAAGACATATTTTGCAAAAGTTTTAGACTAAGTTCATGATAATTAAGTTCATCTAATCAAATTATTGAATGAACTCCCACTTAGATTAGACATCCCTCTAGTCATCTAAGTGTTACACGATCCGAGTCGACTAGGCCGTGTCCGATCATCACGTGAGACGGACTAGTCATCATCGGTGAACATCTCCATGTTGATCGTATCTTCCATACGACTCATGTTCGACCTTTCGGTCTCTGTGTTCTGAGGCCATGTCTGTACATGCTAGGCTCGTCAAGTTAACCCTAAGTGTTCTGCATGTGTAAATTGTCTTACACCCGTTGTATGTGAACGTAAGGATCTATCACACCCGATCATCACGTGGTGCTTCGAAACGACGAACTTTAGCAACGGTGCACAGTTAGGGGGAACACTTTCTTGAAATTATTATAAGGGATCATCTTATTTACTACCGCCGTTCTAAGTAAACAAGATGCATAAAACATAATAAACATCACATGCAATTATATAAAGTAGTGACATGATATGGCCAATATCATATAGCTCCTTCGATCTCCATCTTCGGGGCTCCATGATCATCTTCGTCACCGGCATGACACCATGATCTCCATCATCATGATCTCCATCATTGTGTCTTCATGAAGTTGTCACGCCAACGACTACTTCTACTTCTATGGCTAATGCGTTTAGCAATAAAGTAAAGTAATTTACATGGCGTTCTTTAATGACACGCAGGTCATACAAAAAATAAAGACAACTCCTATGGCTCCTGCCGGTTGTCATACTCATCGACATGCAAGTCGTGATTCCTATTACAAGAACATGATCTCATACATCACAATATATCATTCATCATTCATCACAACTTCTGGCCATATCACATCACATGACAATTGCTGCAAAAACAAGTTAGACGTCCTCTAATTGTTGTTGCATCTTTTCGTGGCTGCAATTGGGTTCTAGCAAGAACGTTTTCTTACCTACGAATATCCACAACATGATTTTGTCAACTTCTATTTACCCTTCATAAGGACCCTTTTCATCGAATCCGCTCCAACTAAAGTAGGAGAGACAGACACCCGCTAGCCACCTTATGCAACTAGTGCATGTCAGTCGGTGGAACCTGTCTCACGTAAGCGTACGTGTAAGGTCGGTCCGGGACGCTTCATCCCCCAATACCACTGAAGCAAGAAAAGACTAGTAGTGGCAAGCAAGTTGACAAGATCTACGCCCACAACAAATTTGTGTTCTACTCGTGCAATAGAGAACTACGCATAGACCTAGCTCATGATGCCATTGTTGGGGAACGTTGCAGAAAATAAAAAATTTCCTACGGTTTCACCAAGATCCATCTATGAGTTCATCTAAGCAACGAGTGATAAGAGTGCATCTACATACCTTTGTAGATCGCGAGCGGAAGCTTTCAAGAGAAAGGGGATGATGGAGTCGTACTCGCCGTGATCCAAATCACCGATGACCAAGTGCCGAATGGACAGCACCTCCGCGTTCAACACATGTACGGAGCGGATGAAGTCTCCTCCTTCTTGATCCAATAAGGGGGAAGGAGAGGTTGAGGAAGAAGACTCCAGCAGCAGCACGACGGCGTGGTGGTGGTGGAGAGGCAGTACTCCGACAGGGCTTCGCCAAGCACTTAACGGAGGAGGAGAGATGTTGGGGAGGGGAGGGGTTGCGCCTTGGATCAGGTGTTCAGCCCTCCCCTCGCCCCTCTATTTATAGGGGAAGGGGGAAGGGGGCCGGCCCCCTCTAGATGAGATCTAGAGGGGGGCGGCGGCCAGGGAGGGGGCTTGCCCCCCAAGCAAAGGGGGGCGCCCCCTTTAGGGTTCCCCCCCCAACCCTAGGCGCAAGGGCCCAAGGGGGGGGGCGCCCAGCCCTCCAGGGGCTGGTTCCCTTCCCCCTACGGCCCATGAGGCCCACCGAGAGAGGTGGCCCTCCCGGTGGACCCCCGGAACCCCTCCGGTGGCCCCGGTACAATACCGATATGCCCCCGAAACTTTCCGGTGACCGTATGACAACTTCCCGTATATAAATCTTCACGTCCGGACCATTCCGGAACTCCTCGTGACGTCCAGGATCTCATCCGGGACTCCTAACAACATTTGGTAATCACATACAAGTCTTCCTAATAACCCTAGCATCACCGAACCTTAAGTGTGTAGACCCTACGGGTTCAGGAGACACGCAGACATGACCAAGACGGCTCTCCGGTCAATAACCAACAGCGGGATCTGGATACCCATGTTGGCTCCCACATGCTCCTCGATGATTTCATCGGATGAACCACGATGTCGAGGATTCAATCAACCCCGTATACAATTCCCTTTGTCAAACGGTACGTTACTTGCCCGAGACTCAATCGTTCGTATCCCAATACCTCGTTCAGTCTCGTTACCGGCAAGTCACTTTACTCGTACCGTAATGCATGATCCCGTGACCAAACACTTGGTCACTTTGAGCTCATTATGATGATGCATTACTGAGTGGGCCCAGAGATACCTCTCCGTCATACGGAGTGACAAATCCCAGTCTCGATCCGTGTCAACCCAACAGACACTTTCGGAGATACCTGTAGTGCACCTTTATAGTCACCCAGTTACGTTGTGACGTTTGGTACACCCAAAGCACTCCTACGGTATCCGGGAGTTACACGATCTCATGGTCTAAGGAAAAGATACTTGACATTGTAAAAGCTCTAGCAAAACGAACTACACGATCTTGTGCTATGCTTAGGATTGGGTCTTGTCCATCACATCATTCTCTTAATGATGTGATCCCGTTATCAATGACATCTAATGTCCATAGTCAGGAAACCATGACTATCTGTTGATCAACGAGCTAGTCAACTAGAGGCTTACTAGGGACATATTATGGTCTATGTATTCACACGTGTATTATGATTTCCGGATAATACAATTATAGCATGAATAAAGACAATTATCATGAACAAGGAAATATAATAATAATCCTTTTATTATTGCCTCTAGGGCATATTTCCAACACCTATGCCTTCCTTAATCTGTGTGAACCCGAAAGATTTCACGGGTCATACTCCTCTGGTAATTCACCAGGTAGTTCTTCATCTTCACTTAATTTTAACAGAGCAGTGAATGAAAGGTTATGCATTGGAGAAGTGGGAGTCAACCTTGAACTTTGTGTTCATGCCCATGGGCACGATGTAGATCTTATCATTAAAGCTTCTCTTAAATTAATTATTCCCTTGGTATAAGTTCATCTTATATCCGGGATCTGGCCTTTTGCAGTCGTGGTTCCGACCTTGTTCTTCTTTAAATACCATTTCTCGTGCAAGTTTAAGCACTTGTGTTCTATAGAGCAATACCCTAGTCCAACCTCTACTTTGATCTGTCGTCGAGTATTACCCCTTGGTATCTTGATATTATCTTGGAACAACATATCTTCTTATGAGTTCGTCATCAAATACTACATTCTCACTGATTACAATTTTTCATGGGCTCTGAGTTATTAAACACTCAAAGACACCGATAAGTGAATCAATTCCGCACTCCAATTCAATAATTCTAAGTAATCTTTGTTGCTTATGAGTTTATTAATCCTTCAACTCATTCATAGCCTGATCGGCTATATCATTATCGTGCAACTTTTAACTGTGCTACCTGGTCCTTATTCCCGGAGCACCACTTTCAACAATGAGCTAAGCTTACGTCGGTTTTCCTCGTCATATCATTTCGCCTTGAACAGCAAGCTTGATTTCGAGTTCGTGTCGTACTCATGGTTCCAATAACCTTTTGCTTCATCATTCCTTTGACTTGATGTCATCGTCGGTCAATTACATCTTCATGAAATCTCTCGACAATTGTGTCGTGATCATCATCAGCATTCTGAGCTCTTCCAGGGTATCAAGAATTAATGATGAGAAATACCATCCTTTCCCTCGATGATTTGTATTATCATCGACCACTTTATTGCCTTCCGTTCAACACAAACTTGTCCGTGTTTTGTGTTATACCTTGAGTTCCTTGCTATCCAACATTTGTTCTTATTTACCTTGGAGTATTACTATCTTTTATGTCAAGAATGTCGTGAGAATTTTGCCAGCTCTTAAAAATTCTTGATACAAGTAATACCTCTTGCCATCTCCCTTTATTCCTTAGTCCCTGTGTTATTTCTAACCGGAATACCGACAAATAGACTGTGATGTGAACAATTCAAAACTTCTAGCAACCCTATTGCTTGTAAGTTAATGAATGATAGTCACATTCTTTGTGTATTGGATATTGGATCACCCTTCTAACATTGATCATGCTACCTAAGCCCATCTTTCAGGTGCACCTTGCAACCAATGTTTACTTGTGTATGTTTTCCTCAGGCATACATCATTATATCATTTGATCTGACAAATGTTTATCTCCTTGTTCACATGATTGTGGAAATCCCTCCGTTTGGAATTCTCGATGAATTGTCGCTGAGTCCATCATCCACCTCCTCATCCCCTCCTTGGTTTAATGATGAACTATTGTTTCAGGAACCCGCTCCCATAGTTCATTTCCCAAGAATCTTGCAATGTCATTTCGTCGATTTGTGTTGCACCTTTTCTTCTCGTACATCCTGAGTCTGAGGTATCATGACACCAATCGGATCTGAATCTTGATCAGATATGATGGTTGGGACAACTTTCCAGGAGTTATGATGTTGGTCCTTTGATGACCCGGTAATATGATGTCATGCCTAGCACCCCCTGGCTAGAGGACCTATCATTATAATTTCTTTTGCAAGGATAACCATTCTTCCTAGAGGAAATTGTAAGACTTATTTTATAAGTTGCTCCTGATGGATCATTTGTGTACCCAAAGTCTGGCCCTTGATTGAAACACCATATCATTGCTACCTCGGAGCATGACTATGATACCCCGATCATCAACAAGAACATTGGAGGCGTGATGCTAAATGTTTCTTGGTCAGTTATCCAAACACCATTGTATGTGTAAGATCTTGATTAATCCTTGCCTCTTATCTGAATGGTTTGGTACTTGCTCTCCTACCCTGTATATCATGATATGCTTGCCCTTGGGAAGGCTATACCCTAAAATATGTCTTTAAACACATTTTCCTTTCCATTGTTTTGTTTAATCTTTCTTGTGATCTATATGATCTAAGCAGTAATAATTCACTGCTTATGTAAACACCTCGGTGTACAACTCTTTCAGTAAGACCCTGTTACTATTGTTGTTGACATTCCGGTAACCACCAATGGATGAGAACTTAGCCTATTGGTCCGCCTCGTTCAACGAGCAAGAAAATGGTTCTCTTCGTCCCTCACCCTTGGTATTGATGTTGACACCGACATAACTGACAGGCTATCCTCTGACATGCCTTACTTACATGATCGTGCAAGATGTCACCGCCCTTTCCACCTTTATCCCACATGGTGGGCCCATAACCCACAGTTTCGCAGGATCAAAACCTGACTCTCCTGTACACCCCCTGTTCCCAAAGTTATTCCTCGTGCATGGCCTCATATGTAAATCGCGAGCCACCTTCTGAGAGATCATCAATTCTGGTATCAGACACAATAATTAATCCCATTGCTCTGGACCCCTTTCACACTCTGTTTCAGGCAACGAACAATTGCCTATCCGCTTGAAATTTCTTATTGTACCTTCTTACCTTGCTCTCGATGACTTTCTTAAATTTCAACTCGAGAGATGCCTCTATGCCTCACTCACTGAGATAGTCCCTAGGTACCTAACATGTGTTGAGCTCCGACCTTCCCGAGTCTTCCCCCTTATCTTTTCCGTAAGTACGATGGAGATCCTGAAGAAAGGATCATGGCTTAACCATTACGACCTGAAGCAGAGAAATGAAGACATCAACGTAATGGATCGACCTCTTCGAGAAGAGCAACCAAAACCGAGAAGAATCTCTAGAATTTCGTAACCGATTCTTTCCCCTTAACTCCACCTCTAAAATCTCGGCATGAGATTTCTTGTAGTAGAGGAGAAATGTGACGCCCGGGTAATCAAGCTATAGTAACCCTCTGGTAATGATACCACGTCACCTCGATTATTGTTGATAATCTTGCGTTAGTTCAGAACCGATCCAAATTCAAATTTGAATTAAAGTCAAAACAAATAAAGTTTTCAAAAGTCAAAACTAAATTGTTCCTAATGTGTCAAATGATTCATAATAAATGTTAGTGAAGAAATCATCTTTTAATAAAATACTTAAATGCACTAAATAAACTAAAACATCGATAAAACAATTATCTAAAATGCTTTTAAGATAATAAGCAAATGCAAAATACTTTATTTAAAGTGCCAAAATATTTGGGGCTGTGACCTATTTAATAACACCAAATTAGTTGTCGCTTTTAAATTTTATAAAACTAAAATAAAAGAAAACAGAAAAGTAATAGAATAAAAAAAGGAAAAGAAAACAGAACAAAAAAGAGGAAAAGGCCCTCCTGGCCAACTCGGCCAGAAGGCCCAGCTGGCCGACCCACTGGCCCAACCGGCCGCCCCCCACTCCCCTTATTCCCCTCACCCCCTGCAAACCCTAACCGCTTCCCAATCCCCCACTTCCCACTCGCTCCACTTCCCCCCGATTTGGATCGGGGGCTGTGACCTCGTCGTTGTTCGCTACCTCGGGCGTCGTCCCGCCAACACTGCTGGACCACGTCGCCATTGCCTCCTCTCCCCTCCTCTCCCTCGCGCGATGCCCTCCCGAAGACGCGGCCACACCTCGTCGCTCGTCGTCGACCCCGTCGCTAGCGCCCATCCCCGACGCCGTCACCTCACCGCCGTCACCCCGGAGCTTCCTCATCGGACTGCTTCCTCCACGTCGTCGTCGTCCCCGTTGACCACCCCGACCCCCGCTGCCTTTTCCCCTACCGGCCCCATGAGCTCCGCCCCTCCTCCTCCTTCCCTTGTTCTTGTGCGCGCAAGCCCACGGCTGTACCCGCGCCCGGAGCTCGCTCTGACGCGCCCCTGACCTGCCCGCGCGTTGTCGTCACCGCCGCACAGTTGCGCCCCTCTCCGCCCGCTCCCTGCATCGCCGTGGTCTGTGTTGGCGCATGGCCTGGCCGCGCCCGGCTCCCTCTGCTGTGCGCTTAGCGCCCCTTGTCGCCCCGCGCCACCTCGCCCCTCTGCGCCACCTCCGGTCACCGCCCTCCTCCCCCTGCGGCTCCGGCCTAGCCTCCCAGTGGCCACTGCCGCAGCTCCTGCTGGGCTGCAGCCCAGCGCCACATCTGGCTGCCGCCCGCACGGCCTCTGTCGGCCGCCCGCGTGTCACGACCGGCTTTTCAATAAAATGTTTATTGATAAAACCGATCTTTTAAACCCAGTATAGGAAAAGTCATCCTTAATAGAACCGAATACTTAATAAAACACACCCAGACAAGTTCTAGAGACAACCCGGTGATCGCTTTCCCACAGGGCGATGAGGGGAGGATCGCCGGGTAGGATTATGCTATGCGATGCTACTTGGAGGACTTCAATCTACTCTATTGAAAGCACAAGTGCTCCCTAGGTGGTTTTGGTAATTAATGTCAACATATCTCTTGTTGGACTAACACTTTTACCTAGTATATTTCAGACAAGTTCAACAATGGAGTGGCATGGACTAAAGGATGTGGAACCCCTTCAACATGCTAAGGACAAAGGATTGGCTCAAGCTCCAAGATCAAGACTACATGTTTTCCATTTTAGTGATCCAAGATCACATTGAGTCTATAAGAAAAGCCAATACTATCAAGAGGGGATGAGGTGTTGCTTAATGGATTGCTTGCTCAAAGTGCTTAGTGATATGCTCCAAAGCCCTCAACTACCTTCTCACATCCACATATGACCCAAACCAAAAGTCTAACTCGGCCCCACCGATTCTTTCTACCCAGTGCCACCGAGTTCAGATGACATAGCCACTGCCACAAACCCTAGGAAAATCGGTCTCACCGATAGGGATCTCGCTCTCACCGAGATGGGATTGTAATCTCTCTGTGTATGTCAATTACCAAAATCGATTTCACCGAGTTTGAGCAATCGGTACTACCGAGATTACAATGCAAACTCTCTGGTTAGCTTATTACCAAAATCGGTCCCACCGAGTTTGTGTAATCGGTCTCACCGAGTTTGCCTGACCAACTCTCTGATTAGCTTATTACCAAAATCAGTCCCACCGAGTTTGTGTAATCGGTCTCACCGAGATTATGTTATTCCCTAACCCTGACCATGTCGGTCCTACCGAGTTGCATGTCGGTCCCACCGAAAACCCTAACGGTCACTAGGTTTACTAAATCGGTCTGACCGAGTTTGTTGATTCGGTCCCACCGAGATTGGTAAATTGTGTGTAATGGTTAGATTTTGTGTGGAGGCTATTTATACCCCTCCACCTCCTCTTCATTCATGGAGAGAGCCATCAGAACGAACCTACACTTCCAGCATCCTATTTCTGAGAGAGAACTACCTACTCATGTGTTGAGGCCAAGATATTCCATTCCTACCATATGAATCTTGATCTCTAGCCTTCCCCAAGTTGCTTTCCACTCAAATCTTCTTTCCACCAAATCCAAATCTTGTGAGAGAGAGATGAGTGTTGGGGAGACTATCATTTGAAGCACAAGAGCAAAGAGTTCATCATCAACACACCATTTGTTACTTCTTGGAGAGTGGTGTCTCCTAGATTGGCTAGGTGTCACTTGGGAGCATCCGACAAGATTGTGGAGTTGAACCAAGGAGTTTGTAAGGGCAAGGAGATCACCTACTTCGTGAAGATCTACCGCTAGTGAGGCAAGTCCTTCGTGGGCGACGGCCATGGTGGGATAGACAAGGTTGCTTCTTCGTGGACCCTTCTTGGGTGGAGCCCTCCGTGGACTCGCGCAACCGTTACCCTTCGTGATTTGAAGTCTCCATCAACGTGGATGTACGATAGCACCACCTATCGGAACCACGACAAAAACATCTGTGTCTCCAATTGCGTTTGAATCCTCCAATCCCTTCCCTTTACATTCTTGCGAGTTGCATGCTTTACTTTCCGTTGTTCATATACTCTTTGCAAGCTTGCTTGTTATGTATTGTGAGTGTTAAACTTGTGCCTAAACTCCACTCCAACTTAAAGAAGTTAAAAACTGCAACTTTTGGTACTTAGTGTCTAATCACCCCCTCTCTAGACACCTCTTCTCGATCCTTTCATCTCTTCTACATGCTGCAAGATGGGGGCTGCGAGAAGCGTAGTCTTTGATAGGTCTAGCTACCCCCTCTTATTTTGGCATTCTGCAGTTCAGTCCATCGATATTGCCTCTTTACAGATATACCCATGCATATGTTGTGTAGATCCTTGCTTGCGAGTACTTTGGATGAGTACACACGGTTGCTTTGCTCCCTCTTTTCCCCCTCTTTTCTACTCTTCTCGGATGCCGCAACCAGATGTTGGAGCCTCGGAGCCAGACGCCACCATCGACGACGACTCCTACTACACCGGAGTTGCCTACTACTACGTGCAGGCCGCTGACGACGACCAAGAGTAGTTTAGGAGGATCCCAGGCAGGAGGCCTGCGCCTCTTTCGATCTGTATCCCAGTTTGTGGTTGCCATCTTATGGCAACTTGTTTAACTTATGTCTGTACTTAGATATTGTTGCTTCCGCTGACTCGTCTATGATCGAGCACTTGTATTCGAACCCTCGAGGCCCCTGGCTTGTATTATGATGCTTGTATGGCTTATTTTATTTTAGAGTTGAGTTGTGATATCTTCCTGTGAGTCCCTGATCTTGATCATACACGTTTGCGTGTATGATTAGTGTACGATTGAATCGGGGGCGTAACAAGTTGGTATCAGAGCCGACTGCCTGTAGGAATCCCCTTCCACATTCCTTTGCCAAAGTTGAGTCTAGTCATTGCAAAAAATTTACTAACATGGCTGTGCGGCTTACGGGCCCACGTCGCCATTGGGTGGTAGTAGGATCTTTTATTCCTCGGCCTATTCTCTGGGACTCTGACATCTCTTCTATTCGGGTTAAACGATTTTACTAACTCTAACTCTAGGTTCTCGATAATACTTTCTCCCAGAGAGCCCCTTCAGTCCAGATGATCGCCTACTGCACTAGCATATTCGGAAGATACTCTCCAGTGTTCACTTGAGACCTTGTTCCCATTGCTTTTGCAATTCCCTACAACCGTTATCCCTAAGGAGAATTACAAGCACCTGTTGTCTTACTTTCTCTCCCAGTTGCTCTTGTTACTACAAGATGCATCAAATTATTTCTCCAACTTTTTGAGAATCCTTGAGCTTATTGCCTTGCAGTTCTTTGCCACATAAATACTCCCTACGGATAATTCCTCACACTTATCGAGTATCTATTCTTCCCTCGTTGTTCATGTTATTCACAAGATACATTGAGATGTTGTCTAATCTTTCGGTAATTCTCTTCCCGCGGTTGCTCTGCAATTGTGTGCTTGCAATTTGGCCGCGTTCCTTTAAGACCCGCAATATTCATTTAGTATCCTTTGTCACTACCATTTTGAGTCCATTGATTCAATAAGTTGTGAATGCTCGCAATCCTCAATCAGATCCTACGATTCATCCTTCTAGCTCAGACGTCATTTTGAACTGGAGCTGGATCTCGACCAATCAAATTGCCATTGATTGTACCCCAAAACCTACTCAACTTATCCACCCTTAATCAGAGTGTTTGCTTCTGATCCCTTGAATTGGAAATCATAGTTCCTTTGCAGTTGGTCTTTGAATTAGGCAGTTGTTTTGATAATCCAATGCCTTTGCATTGTTTCTTCCTCTGGTTGTGTGCCGATGCTCACATCAGCTCCATTATGGACCGTCTGATTCTTTGCTGAATTATCATCCGACAGTGTCCTTGGTATACAAAAAACCTCAAGAAGTTCTTTCCCTGACACATAATACCATTGATAAATCCTATTCTCTAATTTGTCCAACCATGCTCGACTCTTGAGCTGGTGATGTTTACTCTTGAAGCTTGCGGTATATGTTTCTAAGATGCCCTGATGGGTTGAACCTATTGTTGGGGAACGTTGCAGAAAATAAAAAATTTCCTACGGTTTCACCAAGATCCATCTATGAGTTCATCTAAGCAACGAGTGATAAGAGTGCATCTACATACCTTTGTAGATCGCGAGCGGAAGCTTTCAAGAGAAAGGGGATGATGTAGTCGTACTCTCCGTGATCCAAATCACCGATGACCAAGTGTCGAACGGACAGCACCTCCGCGTTCAACACACATACGGAGCGGATGACGTCTCCTCCTTCTTGATCCAGCAAGGGGGAAGGAGAGGTTGAGGAAGAAGACTCCATCAGCAGCACGACGGCGTGGTGGTGGTGGAGAGGCAGTACTCCGACAGGGCTTCGCCAAGCACTTAACGGAGGAGGAGAGATGTTGGGGAGGGGAGGGGTTGCGCCTTGGATCATTTGTTCAGCCCTCCCCTCGCCCCTCTATTTATAGGGGAAGGGGGAAGGGGGGCGGCCCCATCTAGATGAGATCTAGAGGGGGGGCGGCAGCCAGGGAGGGGGCTTGCCCCCCAAGCAAAGGGGGGCGCCCCTTTAGGGTTCCCCCCCAACCCTAGGCGCAAGGGCCCAAGGGAGGGCGCGCCCAGCCCTCCAGGGGCTGGTTCCCTTCCCCCTACGGCCCATGAGGCCCACCGAGAGAGGTGGCCCCTCCCGGTGGACCCCCGGAACCCCTCCGGTGGCCCCGATACAATACCGATATGCCCCCGAAACTTTGTGGTGACCGTATGACAACTTCCCATATATAAATCTTCACCTCCGGACCATTCCGGAACTCCTCGTGATGCCCGGGATCTCATCCGGGACTCCGAACAACATTCGGTAATCACATACAAGTCTTCCTAATAACCCTAGCGTCACTGAACCTTAAGTGTGTAGACTGAGGGAGTCCTAGATTAGGGGGTGTCCGGATAGCCGGACTACCATCATCAGCCGAACTATCATCGGCCGGACTATCATCATCGACCGGACTCCAAGACTATGAAGATACAAGATTGAAGACTTCGTCCCGTGTCCGGATGGGACTTTCCTTGGCGTGGAAGGCAAGCTTGGCGATACGGATACGTAGATCTCCTACCATTGTAACCGACTCTATGTAACCCTAGCCCTCTCCGGTGTCTATATAAACCGGATGGCTCTAGTCCGTAGGACACAACAACAACCATTACAATCATACCATAGGCTAGCTTCTAGGGTTTAGCCTCCTTGATCTCGTGGTAGATCCACTCTTGTAAACATCCACAATATCAATATCAATCAAGCAGGACGTAGGGTTTTACCTCCATCAAGAGGGCCCGAACCTGGGTAAAACATCGTGTCCCTTGTCTCCTGTTACCATCCGCCTAGACGCACAGTTCGGGACCCCCTACCCGAGATCCGCCGGTTTTGACACCGACATTGGTGCTTTCATTGAGAGTTCCTCTGTGTCGTCACCGATAGGCTTGATGGCCTCTTCAATCGACAACGACGCAGTCCTGGGTGAGACTTTTCTCCCCGGACAGATCTTCGTATTCGGCGGCTTCGCACTGCGGGCCAACTCACTTGGCCATCTGGAGCAGATCGAAAGCTACGCCCCTGGCCGTCAGGTCAGGTTTGGAAGCCTAAACTTCACGGCCGATATCCGCGGGGACTTGATCTTCGATGGATCTGAGCCACAGCCGAGCGTGCCGCGCTGTCACGATGGGCACGACCTAACTCTGCCGCCGGACAGCACCTTGGAGGCCGCACACGAATCCGCTCCGACCCATAGTCCGGAGCCGATCGCTCAGATCGAGGACGGATGGCTGGACACCGCCTCGGGAGCTGCAACTTCTACGGCGATGGAGCCGAACACTTACCTTGTCCCGCATAAAGCTCATGACTCCGAGGTGCCGGACTCTCTGCCGGACTCCGAACCTCCTGCGCCCCTGCCAGTCGAATCCGATTGGGCGCCGATCATGGAATTCACCGCTGCGGACACCTTTCAGCACTCACCCTTCGGCGATATCTTAAATTCGCTGAAGCATCTCTCACTATCCGGAGAGCCCTGGCCGAACTACGGCCAGGATGGTCGGGACGCGGACAATGAAGAAATTCAGAGCCCACCCACCACCCACTTCGTAGCCACCGTCGACGATCTAACCGACGTGCTAAACTACGACTCCGAAGACATCAACGGTATGGACGACGATGCCGGAGACGATCAAGAACCAGCGCCTACAGGGCACTGGAAGGCCACCTCGTCACATGACATACATATGGTGGACACCCCAAAGGGAAGCGATACGAGGAACAACGGGACGCGGCAGAGGATAATCCCGCCGATAAACAACCAAAACGGCGACGTAGACGCCGCCCTAAGTCCCGCCTCGATCAAAGCAGCATTCCTAACGACCCAGCGATAGAGCAGGGCAAACCAGCGGACGACGAACATACAACCAAGCAACCATCCGAACAGGACGAACCGGATAATCAACCCCTTCACGGAGCAATCAACAGTCCGGACACACCACCGGAGCATAAGAACCTTCACAAAAGACTCGTCGCCACTGCAAGAAGTTTGAAGAAGGAAAAACGGAAGCTCAAAACAGCGGAAGACATACTCAGAATGAAGTGGAGCAAATACTCAAGACCGCAGACAAATATGGCAATGGCCATCAAACAAAGAGCTACCCGAAGCGCAAGCTGCTGCCAGAATTTGACGAGGAAGCCATAGAGCCCTCACAGTCAAAAAATAAAGAGGCCGCCTGGCCGGATAGACGGCCAGATGACAGGCCAAAAGCGACAAGCGGCGCCGCACACAAGCCGACTTATGATCCTGGGAAAACGGACGGCCCAACTAGGTCCATCTACGGGCCAAAAAGGAGGGCCCCAGGAAGTAACACAACACGACAAGTGTTCGAAGACAGCGGCACACCCAAATACAGGGGCGCCGCACACCCGCTATGTTTTACCGATGAGGTGCTGGATCATGAATTTCCAGCAGGGTTCAAACCCATAAACATAGAGGCATACGACGGCACAACAGACCCAGGAGTCTGGATAGAAGATTACATACTACACATACACATGGCTAGAGGAGATGATCTCCACGCCATAAAATACCTACCCCTCAAGCTCAAAGGGCCAGCTCGGCATTGGCTCAAAAGCCTCCCAGAAAACACTGTTGGAAGTTGGGAAGAGCTTGAGGACGCGTTTAGAGCAAATTTTCAAGGGACTTATGTCCGCCCTCCGGATGCAGACGATCTGAGTCATATAACCCAACAGCCCGGAGAGTCAGCGCGCAAATTCTGGAACAGGTTCCTTACCAAAAAGAACCAAATAGTCGACTGTCCGGACGCGGAAGCCTTAGCAGCTTTTAAACACAACGTCCGAGACGAATGGCTCGCCAGACACCTCGGCCAAGAGAAGCCAAGAACAATGGCCGCGCTAACAAGCCTCATGACGCGCTTTTGCGCAGGAGAAGACAGCTGGCTAGCAAGATGCAGCACCAGCGACCCGAGTACATCCGAGATCAGAGATGGAAACGGAAAATCACGGCGCAGGAAAGATCAGCGCCGGAATAAAGAAAAAAGCCCAAAGGGCACGGCGGTCAACGCCGGATTCAAAAGCTCGCGGCCAAACAATAAAACACTGCCTCTTAAGGACAACAGCGACGAGCTATCAAATTTAAACAAAATTTTAGATCGGATATGTCAAATCCACAGTACCTCCGGAAGGCCTGCAAACCATACCAACCGAAATTGTTGGGTTTTTAAACAGTCCGGCAGACTCAACGCCGGACACAAGGGGCTCGATGCGCCAAGCGAGGACGATGACGAACCCCACCAGCAGAGCACCGGAAGTCAAAAGACTTTCCCACAAGAAGTCAAAACAGTAAACTCACTTCATGTGATAGTACGGAAAACCAACACGGCACTCGCTAAGACAAGTGTCGCACGGTCCACCCCAGCGGAACACCGAGATTGGATGTCAAAACCAATCACTTTCGACCATCTGGATTAGTCCAGAAGTATCCGGAACGCAGGATAGACTGCCCTGATATTGGATCCCATAATAGACGGACTGCAATTCACGCAGGTTTTGATGGACGGCGGCAGTGACTTAAACCTGCTATATCCGGACACAATCCGCAAGTTGGGATAGACCCTACTACAATTCGGCATAGCCGCACTTCCTTCAAAGGAGTGGCGCCAGGCCCTTACGCCAGGTGCACAGTTTCATTATTACTAGAAGTTGTGTTCGGGTCACCTGACAACTTCCGACGAGAAAAGCTAACCTTTCATGTCGCCCCATTTAAAAGTAGCTATCAAGCATCACTGGGACGGGAAGCTTTCGTCCGCTTCAATGCAATACCACATTACGCGTCTCTTACGCTTAAAATGCCCGGTCCACGTGGCATCATTTCATTAAAAGGTCGCCTGAGACCCCGGACACGGCTGGACGAGTCCGGAATAAATAAGCTAGGGGCTACCTAGCCACACACCCCTTCACAAGGGTTTGTACATATAAGCCATAATGAGCTAGCATAGGCTCAGCTTTATTAATCTATATTTCAATTTTTTATGCACTTTCTCGCACGATTTCTTTTCAAACTAAGTTCCTCTCTTTTTACAGATGAACAGCGTGCACACCCGTCCAGGATACGGCACAACGGAGACACAGGCGCAGACGTGCAGTAGGGACCCGTTGCAAGGACTCTTTTCAGACTAAGACCCTACGTAAACCTTTCTTACTGTCTCTTGTTGCTATAATCCCCTGGTTTCTCATTATAACCAGAGTGGAGACTGGCGTTTTGGCATCGGCCGCGCCAGAAGAACTTGCCCGTACCTGGACACAAGGGGCTTAGGGCATTGTTTTGCCCGCTATTGTAAAGACCGAACACCTTCGGGAGTGTTCGGCGTCTCGAGTTAGGCCTTATATGCATCAGCTCCGAATCATGTCTTTGGTCAAATGTTGGGTTTGCCCGGCTCCTGTGTTTTGCTGCCTTACGTTCCGTATCATCGGCTAACGCGGCACCAGGAGAACTACTGCGATTGTGCCCCAGTTCGGCTGGGCGAGCACCTCAGTAGAGAAAGCCGAAAACTGACTGTCATGATACAGCGAGAGACTGGTCAACCACTCGATCGACCATGGGAATGTTTAGAATTCCTCCGCTTTGACGAAGGGCCGTTTCCCGGTCAGGCACATACGCGCCCCAAATTCGGAGAGCGCGGTGCCCCCAGGGGCTATGTCGTAGCCCCACCCTCGAACTCCATGGCTAAGTGAAAGTGATAAAGCATTATAGTCCGGTTGCCTCGTTTGCTACGCTACCACCTCCTTTACAGGACCGAGACGTCGGATTAAGTGTGAAAACGCGCTATTTTTTGCGAACACCCCCGCACCTTGTGCGTGGGGGCTGAAGCCGACGACTGCCATCTTTCAGGTTATACACACGTATACATGAACGGCCGCATAGGAGATATTCTATTACTTGAACGCACAAGTATAAAAGGCGCTTACATCATAAATATTGTTTTACATCATAAAAACGTTCATTCGAACGTAACATTTTTTGAGCACTGCGACTCTATTACACGAGCACCACGCAGCACTTCGCCAAAATAGTGCTCGGCGGGTAACCGGTTATCGTCCGAACCCGGGGTCGCAACAGCGGTGGCATCCATCTCTGTCCAATGTGTCTTCACACGGGCGAGTGCCATCCGCGCACCCTCTATGCAGGCCGACCGCTTCATCGCCTTGATATGCGGCACCGCCCCAAGAAATTGCTGCAATAAGCCAAAGTAACTCTTCGGCTCGGGCCTATCCGGCCAGACATGGGTCACTATATCCGTCATAGCAAGCCCGGACAACCTATTTAGCTCAGCCCACTCGGCCAAACGGTCGGTCAGCGGAAGTGAACACTCCGGACTATGGAATTGAGACCAAAACAGCTCTTCCGTCTTGTGATCCTTCTGGCTTCGAAAATGCACAACGGCATCCGCCGCACTCGCTGCTAAGTCCATATAAGGGTCCTCTGGACCCCACAGTTGGCCCAGCTGAGCATACTTTGGATCCGTAAACCTTCGGCGCAGCAGAAAAGGCTTGCCAGCTACAATATCTCCGGCCTGGCGCAGCTCTTCCTTTATAGCCCGCATTGCAGAGCGGGCATCCTTGGCTTCGGCGGTGGCCTTCCCCAGGTCTTCTTGCCCCGCTAGGCGCTCCTTCCCAAGAGCCTCATTGCGGTCGGTAGCATCTTTTAACTTCACGGCCATTTCGGCCATCTCTTCCCTGCTCCGGCAGTGTGCGACCCTTTCGGCCGCTAACTCCTCGGCCGCCCTCGAGGCCGCCGCATTACTCCTTCTGGCCTGCTCCTTGGCTTGAGCAAGTTCGGTCCGAAGGCTCTCCACAGCAGCGGCACTATCTGCATTTCACACACATGTTGTAAGGAGCTGGCTTCGGCTCCCTTACCAAGTGACCGCACAGAAACACTTACCTTGCGACTCATCAAGTCGCCTGTTGACCAGCGTGATGTCCGCATCCGCAACAGCGAGTTGCCGCTTTAGTTCAGCAACTCCATCAGTCCGGCTGGCCCCCGGACGACCCGCCACCTGCATCGGCACGGCGGAAATTTAAACCTGCGATTTTGATCCTCGGCACGCTGTCGATTTCGACAACCTACCGAGTCTCAGGGGCTACTATCTATACAGGGCGCATTCTATATGCAAAACTGTTAAAAGGTGTGTCATTTTTACGTACCTCAAACCCCGCCAGCAAACTCCTGACGGCATTATGCAACCCGCCTTCGGCGGACGAAATCCTTTCAATCACCATGCTCATCAATGCGTGGTGATCTTCTGAGATAGACGCCTTCTCAAGCAGATCCTTCAGCCGTACACCAGTTGGCGCCGAACTATCCGGCTTTGCCAAACCAGGGGGCTCCCTCCGTGACGACACTTCAGGCTCGTCCGCCCTATCCGACGGCGCCCCGGACGGAGGCGTCTCGCTCTCCATCATCTCCGGACGAAGGTCCCCCGAAGACGAGCTCATTTGCGAAGGACGGAGATCCGAACTACAAGGTAAAAACTTTAGTTATCCTCAGAAGCACAAATAGGGATGTCCCTTATTATAAAACTCCTTTCTTTCTACTTACGGCTCGTTGGAGGGCTGATTCTTTAAGGGAGATTGTGCGGCCGGGGCCTCCCCGGACGCAGGGCCCTCTGGCGAAGATTTCTTCCCCCGTTTAGGGGCTTTTGCCCCCGGGTCCTCGGAGGCAGTCCTCTTCTCCCCTTGGAGGGAGGGATTCTCGATCCCCCCTCTTTCAAGAGCCTCCTTAGGCGAGGCAGTAGCTTTCCTGCTTTCCCCTTCGCCTTCCTCTGGAGGCGCAACCTCAAGCATCCGGACCAGCACGGAATCCGGCGCGGTCTCGGGGAGGGGGGCCGGACACCATATCAATTTTGCTTCCGCTATCCACTCCTGTTTAGAAGGAAGTTGGTCATAAGGCGAATCATCGAAAGGCAAACAAACGGTATGTCCGGACTTGGAACTACTTACTTGAGTATCCGGGCGATTGCAGCTTAGGCCAGCATCCTCGGTCAATTCCGGACGCGCCTCTTGCGATCCGAAGAATAATTTGTACATCTCCAGGGGTGTCATACCCATGAAGTGTTGAAGAATCCGTGGGCCCTCCGGATTGAACTCCCACAGCCGGAGAGGGCGGCGTTTGCAGGGCGGGAGACGCCTAATCAGCATAACCTGCATTACCACCACCATATCAACCTCCCTCGTTTGGAGATCTCGAATCCGGCCCTGCAGTAGGGGCACGTCCTTTGACGGCCCCCAGTTGAGCCCTTGGTTGACCCACGACATCAACCGTCGTGGAGGTCCCGGGCGGAATAAGGGCGGCGGCTTTTGTCTGCGGCCCCTCGGAACGGTAATATAGAACCACTCTTGCTGCCACGGGCCGAGCTCCTCTTGGAAGGAGCCAGCGGGCCACGGGGCATCGGCCCTCCTACTTATGGCCGCCCCGCCGCACTCCGCTTGACGCCCCCCGATCATCTTCGGCGCCACATTGAAGGTCTTCAGCCACAGGCCGAAGTGAGGGGTGACGCGGAGGAAGGCTTCGCAGACGACAATAAATGCGGAAATATGGAGGATGGACTCCGGAGCCAAATCGTGGAATTCCAACCCATAGTAAAACATGAGCCCTCTCACAAAAGGATCCATCGGGAAGCCTAAACCCCGACGGAGGTGGGATACAAAAACGACATACTCGCCGGGCTCGGGGGTGGGGATGGCCTGCCCTTCGGCAGGCAACCTGTGCGAAATCTCATAAGCCAGGTACTTGGCCTCCCGCAGCTTTAGCACGTCCTCCTCCGTGACGGAGGAGGGCATCCACCGGCCCTGGAGGTCGGAACCGGACATCGTTGAAGGTCCGAAGCGCTCGAATCTGGAGCTCTAGGTGCTGGAACTTGGAGCGGGGAGAGGATTCGATGGAGGATTGAAGAAAAGAAACGAGCCTTGGTCCCGTTATAAAGAGGGAGAATACCAAGAGCCGTCTCCGTGACCGTTTGGGACTCGCCTTCGATAGAGGGGGCGTGGCGACGGGCGCGGTTGGGTTACCCACGTCCGTATTGATGAGAATCCCGGATTAAGGGGGAACACGATCTCTGCTTCGACAAGACGTGCCAAGGAAACCGCTTCGCTAAATGCGCTGAGGTGGTAGAGTAAAAAACGATTCAAGTAATGGCTTGGTAGTGGCGTGACGTCATGCCGCAAAAAACGTCAGCAGATTGAACTTGTGTATATATTATTCTCTCTACGGTGGAATGTGGAATTTATTTTGCAGAGCCGGACACTATCCTGGTGTTCACAATCTTCTATCATTCGGAGGAGGAACCCGCCTTGCAATGCCAAGCAATATACGCGCCGGACTTATCGTCATTGAAGCCTGGTTCAGGGGCTACTGAGGGAGTCCTGGATTAGGGGGTGTCCGGATAGCCGGACTACCATCATCAGCCGAACTATCATCGGCCGGACTATCATCATCGACCGGACTCCAAGACTATGAAGATACAAGATTGAAGACTTCGTCCCGTGTCCGGATGGGACTTTCCTTGGCGTGGAAGGCAAGCTTGGCGATACGGATACGTAGATCTCCTACCATTGTAACCGACTCTATGTAACCCTAGCCCTCTCCGGTGTCTATATAAACCGGATGGCTCTAGTCCGTAGGACACAACAACAACCATTACAATCATACCATAGGCTAGCTTCTAGGGTTTAGCCTCCTTGATCTCGTGGTAGATCCACTCTTGTAAACATCCACAATATCAATATCAATCAAGCAGGACGTAGGGTTTTACCTCCATCAAGAGGGCCCGAACCTGGGTAAAACATCGTGTCCCTTGTCTCCTGTTACCATCCGCCTAGACGCACAGTTCGGGACCCCCTACCCGAGATCCGCCGGTTTTGACACCGACATAGACCCTACGGGTTCGGGAGACACGCGGACATGACCGAGACAGCTTCTCCGGTCAATAACCAATAGGCGGGATCTGGATACCCATGTTGGATCCCACATGCTCCTCGATGATTTCATCGGATGAACCACGATGTCGAGGATTCAATCAACCCCGTATATAATTCCCTTTGTCAAACGGTACGTTACTTGCCCGAGACTCGATCGTTCGTATCCCAATACCTCGTTCAGTCTCGTTACCGACAAGTCACTTTACTCGTACCGTAATGCATGATCCCATGACCAAACACTTGGTCACTTTGAGCTCATTATGATGATGCATTACTGAGTGGGCCCAGAGATACCTCTCCGTCACACGGAGTGACAAATCCCAGTCTCGATCCGTGTCAACCCAACAGACACTTTTGGAGATACCTGTAGTGCACCTTTATAGTCACCCAGTTACGTTGTGACGTTTGGTACACCCAAAGCACTCCTATGGTATCCGGCAGTTACACAATCTCATGGTCTAAGGAAAACATACTTGACATTGGAAAAGCTCTAGCAAAACGAACTACACGATCTTGTGCTATGCTTAGGATTGGGTTCATGTCAATCACATCATTCTCCTAATGATGTGATCCCGTTAATTCAAATGACAACACATGTCTATGGTTAGGAAACATAACCATCTTTGATTAATGAGCTAGTCAAGTAGAGGCATACTAGTGACATTATGTTTCTCTACGTATTCACACATGTATCATGTTTCCGGTTAATACAATTCTAGCATGAATAATAAACATTTATCATGATATGAGGAAATAATAATAACTTTATTATTGCCTCTAGGCATATTTCCTTCAGTCTCCCACTTGCACTAGAGTCAATAATCTAGATTACATAGTAATGATTCTTAACACCCATGGAGTCTTGGTGCTGATCATGTTTTGCCTCGTGGAAGAGGCTTAGTCAACGGGTCTGCAACATTCAGATCCGTATGTATCTTGCAAATCTCTATGTCTCCTCACTTGGACTTGGTCCCGATGGAATTGAAGCGTCTCTTGATGTGCTTGGTCCTCTTGTGAAATCTGGATTCCTTTGCCAAGGCAATAGCTCCAGTGTTGTCACAGAAGAGTTTGATCGGCCCCGACGCATTGGGTATGACTCCTAGGTCGGTGATGAACTCCTTCACCCAAATTGCTTCATGTGCTGCCTCCGAGGCTGCCATGTACTCCGCTTCACATGTAGATCCCGCCACGACGCTCTGCTTGCAGCTGCACCAGCTTACTGCTCCACCATTCAACATATACACGTATCCGGTTTGTGACTTAGAGTCATACAGATCTGTGTCGGAGCTAGCGTCGACGTAACCCTTTACGACGAGCTCTTCGTCACCTCCATAAACGAGAAACATGTCCTTTGTCCTTTTCAGGTACTTCAGGATATTCTTGACCGCTGTCCAGTGTTCCTTGTCGGGATTACTTTGGTACCTCCCTATCGAACTTACGGCCAGGTTTACATAAGGTTTGGTACATAGCATGGCATACATAATAGATCCTATGGCTGAAGCATAGGGGATGACACTCATCTCTTCTTTATCTTTTGCCGTGGTCGGGCATTGAGCTGAGCTCAATCTCACACCTTGCAATACAGGCAAGAACCCTTTCTTGGACTGATCCATTTTGAACTTCTTAAAAATCTTATCAAGGTATGTGCTTTGTGAAAGACCTATGAGGCATCTCGATCTATCCCTATAGATCTTGATGCCTAATATGTAAGCAGCTTCTCCGAGGTCCTTCATTGAAAAACACTTATTCAAGTAGGCCTTAATGCTGTCCAAAAGTTGTATATCATTTCCCATCAAAAGTATGTCATCTACATATAATATGAGAAATGCTACAGAGCTCCCACTCACTTTCTTGTAAACGCAGGCTTCTCCATAAGTCTGCATAAACCCAAACGCTTTGATCATCTCATCAAAGCGAATGTTCCAACTCGAAGATGCTTGCACCAACCCATAAATGGATCGCTGGAGCTTGCATACTTTGTTAGCGTTCTTAGGATCGACAAAACCTTCTGGCTGCATCATATACAGTTCTTCCTTAAGATGCCCGTTAAGGAATGCCGTTTTGACGTCCATCTGCCATATCTCATAATCATAGTATGCGGCAATTTCTAACATGATTCGGACGGACTTCAGCTTCGCTACGGGAGAGAATGTCTCATCGTAGTCAACCCCTTGAACTTGTCGATAACCCTTAGCGACAAGTCGAGCTTTATAGATGGTAATATTACCTTCTGCGTCCGTCTTCTTCTTAAAGATCCATTTGTTTTCTATCGCTCGCCGATCATCGGGCAAGTCTGTCAAAGTCCATACTTTGTTTTCATACATGGATTCTATCTCGGATTGCATGGCTTCAAGCCATTTGTTGGAATCTGGGCCCGCCATCGCTTCTTCATAGTTCGAAGGTTCACCGTTGTCTAACAACATGATTTCCAGGACAGGGTTGCCATACCACTCTGGTGTGGAACGTGTCCTTGTGGACCTACGAGGTTCAGTAGCAACTTGATCCGAAGTACCTTGATCATAATCATTAATTTCCTCTCCAGTTGGTGTGGGCACCATAGGAACATTTTCCTGAGTTGCGCTACTTTCCGGTTCAAGAGGTAGTACTTCATCGAGTTCTACTTTCCTCCCACTTACTTCTTTCGAGAGAAACTCTTTTTCCAGAAAGGATACATTCTTGGCAACAAAGGTCTTGCCCTCGGATCTTAAGTAGAAGGTATACCCAATGGTTTCCTTAGGGTATCCTATGAAGACGCATTTTTCTGACTTGGGTTCGAGCTTTTCAGGTTGTAGTTTCTTGACATAAGCATCGCATCCCCAAACTTTTAGAAACGACAGCTTAGGTTTCTTTCCAAACCATAATTCATACGGTGTCATCTCAACGGATTTAGACGGTGCCCTATTTAAAATGAATGTAGCTGTCTCTAGAGCGTATCCCCAAAATGATAGCGGTAAATCGGTAAGAGACATCATAGATAGCACCATACCCAATAGAGTGCGATTACGACGTTCGGACACACCGTTACGCTGAGGTGTTCCAGGCGGCGTGAGTTGTGAAACGATTCCACATTTCCTTAAGTGTGTACCAAATTCGTGACTTAAGTATTCTCCTCCACGATCTGATCGTAGGAACTTTATCTTTCGGTCACGTTGATTCTCTACCTCATTCTGAAATTCCTTGAACTTTTCAAAGGTTTCAGACTTGTGTTTCATTAAGTAGACATACCCATATCTACTCAAGTCATCAGTGAGAGTGAGAACATAACGATATCCTCCGCGAGCCTCAACGCTCATTGGACCGCACACATCGATATGTATGATTTCCAACAAGTTGGTTGCTCGCTCCATTGTTCCGGAGAACGGAGTCTTGGTCATTTTGCCCATGAGGCATGGTTCGCATGTATCAAATGATTCATAATCTAGAGACTCTAAAAGTCCATCAGCATGGAGCTTCTTCATGCGCTTGACACCAATGTGACCAAGGCGGCAGTGCCATAAGTGTGTGGGACTATCGTTATCAACTTTACATCTTTTGGTATTCACGCTATGAATATGTGTAACATTACGTTCGAGATTCATTAAGAATAAACCATTGACCATCGGGGCATGACCATAAAACATATCTCTCATGTAAATAGAACAACCATTATTCTCGGATTTAAATGAGTAGCCATCTTGTATTAAACGAGATCCAGATACAATGTTCATGCTCAAAATTGGCACTAAATAACAATTATTGAGGTTTATAACTAATCCTGTGGGTAAATATAGAGGTAGTGTGCCGACGGCGATCACATCGACCTTGGAACCATTCCCGACGCGCATCGTCACCTCGTCCTTTGCCAGTCTCCGCTTATTCCGCAGCTCCTACTGTGAGTTACAAATATGAGCAACGGCACCGGTATCAAATACCCAGGAGTTACTACGAGTACTTGTAAGGTACACATCAATTACATGTATATCAAATATACCATTAGTGTTGCCGGCCTTCTTGTCCGCTAAGTATTTGGGGCAGTTCTGCTTCCAGTGACCCTTCCCCTTGCAATAAAAGCACTCTGTCTCAGGCTTGGGTCCATTCTTTGACTTCTTCCCGGCAACTGGCTTACCGGGCGCAGCAACCTGTTTGTCGTCCTTCTTGAATTTCTTCTTACCCTTGCCCTTCTTGAACTTAGTGGTCTTATTGACCATCAACACTTGATGTTCTTTCTTGATTTCAACCTCTGCTGACTTCAACATTGAAAATACTTCAGGAATGGTCTTCACCATCCCCTGCATATTGTAGTTCAACACAAAGCTCTTGTAGCTCGATGGGAGCGACTGAAGGATTCTGTCAATGACCGCCTCGTCCGGGAGGTTGATCTCCAGCTAGGACAGGCAGTTGTGCAACCCAGACATTTTGAGTATGTGCTCACTGACAGAACTGTTTTCCTCCATCTTACAACTATAGAACTTGTCAGAGACTTCATATCTCTCGACCCGGGCATGATCTTGAAAAACCATTTTCAGCTCCTCGAACATCTCATATGCTCTGTGTTTCTCAAAACGCTTTTGGAGCCCCGGTTCTAAGCTGTAAAGCATGCCGCACTGAACGAGGGAGTAATCATCAGCACGTGACTGCCAAGCGTTCATAACGTCTTGGTTCTATTGGATGGGTGCTTCACCTAGCGGTTCATCTAGGACATATGCTTTCTTGGCTGCTATGAGGATGATCCTCAGGTTCCGGACCCAGTCCGAATAGTTGCTGCCATCATCTTTCAGCTTGGTTTTCTCTGGGAACGCGTTGAAGTTCATGTTGACATGAGTGTTGGCCATTTGATCTACAAGACATATTTTGCAAAAGTTTTAGACTAAGTTCATGATAATTAAGTTCATCTAATCAAATTATTGAATGAACTCCCACTTAGATTAGACATCCCTCTAGTCATCTAAGTGTTACACGATCCGAGTCGACTAGGCCGTGTCCGATCATCACGTGAGACGGACTAGTCATCATCGGTGAACATCTCCATGTCGATCGTATCTTCCATACGACTCATGTTCGACCTTTCGGTCTCTGTGTTCTGAGGCCATGTATGTACATGCTAGGCTCGTCAAGTTAACCCTAAGTGTTCTGCATGTGTAAATTTGTCTTACACCTGTTGTATGTGAACGTAAGGATCTATCACACCCGATCATCACGTGGTGCTTCGAAACGACGAACTTTAGCAACGGTGCACAGTTAGGGGGAACACTTTCTTGAAATTATTATAAGGGATCATCTTATTTACTACCGCCGTTCTAAGTAAACAAGATGCATAAAACATAATAAACATCACATGCAATTATATAAAGTAGTGACATGATATGGCCAATATCATATAGCTCCTTCGATCTCCATCTTCGGGGCTCCATGATCATCTTCGTCACCGGCATGACACCATGATCTCCATCATCATGATCTCCATCATTGTGTCTTCATGAAGTTGTCACGCCAACGACTACTTCTACTTCTATGGCTAATGCGTTTAGCAATAAAGTAAAGTAATTTACATGGCGTTCTTTAATGACACGCAGGTCATACAAAAATAAAGACAACTCCTATGGCTCCTGCCGGTTGTCATACTCATCTACATGCAAGTCGTGATTCCTATTACAAGAACATGATCTCATACATCACAATATATCATTCATCATTCATCACAACTTCTGGCCATATCACATCACATGACAATTGCTGCAAAAACAAGTTAGACGTCCTCTAATTGTTGTTGCATCTTTTTCGTGGCTGCAATTGGGTTCTAGCAAGAACGTTTTCTTACCTACGAATATCCACAACATGATTTTGTCAACTTCTATTTACCCTTCATAAGGACCCTTTTCATCGAATCCGCTCCAACTAAAGTAGGAGAGACAGACACCCGCTAGCCACCTTATGCAACTAGTGCATGTCAGTCGGTGGAACCTGTCTCACGTAAGCGTACGTGTAAGGTCGGTCCGGGACGCTTCATCCCCCAATACCACTGAAGCAAGAAAAGACTAGTAGTGGCAAGCAAGTTGACAAGATCTACGCCCACAACAAATTTGTGTTCTACTCGTGCAATAGAGAACTACGCATAGACCTAGCTCATGATGCCATTGTTGGGGAACGTTGCAGAAAATAAAAAATTTCCTACGGTTTCACCAAGATCCATCTATGAGTTCATCTAAGCAACGAGTGATAAGAGTGCATCTACATACCTTTGTAGATCGCGAGCGGAAGCTTTCAAGAGAAAGGGGATGATGGAGTCGTACTCGCCGTGATCCAAATCACCGATGACCAAGTGCCGAATGGACAGCACCTCCGCGTTCAACACATGTACGGAGCGGATGAAGTCTCCTCCTTCTTGATCCAATAAGGGGGAAGGAGAGGTTGAGGAAGAAGACTCCAGCAGCAGCACGACGGCGTGGTGGTGGTGGAGAGGCAGTACTCCGACAGGGCTTCGCCAAGCACTTAACGGAGGAGGAGAGATGTTGGGGAGGGGAGGGGTTGCGCCTTGGATCAGGTGTTCAGCCCTCCCCTCGCCCCTCTATTTATAGGGGAAGGGGGAAGGGGGCCGGCCCCCTCTAGATGAGATCTAGAGGGGGGCGGCGGCCAGGGAGGGGGCTTGCCCCCCAAGCAAAGGGGGGCGCCCCCTTTAGGGTTCCCCCCCAACCCTAGGCGCAAGGGCCCAAGGGGGGGGGCGCCCAGCCCTCCAGGGGCTGGTTCCCTTCCCCCTACGGCCCATGAGGCCCACCGAGAGAGGTGGCCCTCCCGGTGGACCCCCGGAACCCCTCCGGTGGCCCCGGTACAATACCGATATGCCCCCGAAACTTTCCGGTGACCGTATGACAACTTCCCGTATATAAATCTTCACGTCCGGACCATTCCGGAACTCCTCGTGACGTCCAGGATCTCATCCGGGACTCCTAACAACATTTGGTAATCACATACAAGTCTTCCTAATAACCCTAGCATCACCGAACCTTAAGTGTGTAGACCCTACGGGTTCAGGAGACACGCAGACATGACCAAGACGGCTCTCCGGTCAATAACCAACAGCGGGATCTGGATACCCATGTTGGCTCCCACATGCTCCTCGATGATTTCATCGGATGAACCACGATGTCGAGGATTCAATCAACCCCGTATACAATTCCCTTTGTCAAACGGTACGTTACTTGCCCGAGACTCAATCGTTCGTATCCCAATACCTCGTTCAGTCTCGTTACCGGCAAGTCACTTTACTCGTACCGTAATGCATGATCCCGTGACCAAACACTTGGTCACTTTGAGCTCATTATGATGATGCATTACTGAGTGGGCCCAGAGATACCTCTCCGTCATACGGAGTGACAAATCCCAGTCTCGATCCGTGTCAACCCAACAGACACTTTCGGAGATACCTGTAGTGCACCTTTATAGTCACCCAGTTACGTTGTGACGTTTGGTACACCCAAAGCACTCCTACGGTATCCGGGAGTTACACGATCTCATGGTCTAAGGAAAAGATACTTGACATTGTAAAAGCTCTAGCAAAACGAACTACACGATCTTGTGCTATGCTTAGGATTGGGTCTTGTCCATCACATCATTCTCTTAATGATGTGATCCCGTTATCAATGACATCTAATGTCCATAGTCAGGAAACCATGACTATCTGTTGATCAACGAGCTAGTCAACTAGAGGCTTACTAGGGACATATTATGGTCTATGTATTCACACGTGTATTATGATTTCCGGATAATACAATTATAGCATGAATAAAGACAATTATCATGAACAAGGAAATATAATAATAATCCTTTTATTATTGCCTCTAGGGCATATTTCCAACACCTATGCCTTCCTTAATCTGTGTGAACCCGAAAGATTTCACGGGTCATACTCCTCTGGTAATTCACCAGGTAGTTCTTCATCTTCACTTAATTTTAACAGAGCAGTGAATGAAAGGTTATGCATTGGAGAAGTGGGAGTCAACCTTGAACTTTGTGTTCATGCCCATGGGCACGATGTAGATCTTATCATTAAAGCTTCTCTTAAATTAATTATTCCCTTGGTATAAGTTCATCTTATATCCGGGATCTGGCCTTTTGCAGTCGTGGTTCCGACCTTGTTCTTCTTTAAATACCATTTCTCGTGCAAGTTTAAGCACTTGTGTTCTATAGAGCAATACCCTAGTCCAACCTCTACTTTGATCTGTCGTCGAGTATTACCCCTTGGTATCTTGATATTATCTTGGAACAACATATCTTCTTATGAGTTCGTCATCAAATACTACATTCTCACTGATTACAATTTTTCATGGGCTCTGAGTTATTAAACACTCAAAGACACCGATAAGTGAATCAATTCCGCACTCCAATTCAATAATTCTAAGTAATCTTTGTTGCTTATGAGTTTATTAATCCTTCAACTCATTCATAGCCTGATCGGCTATATCATTATCGTGCAACTTTTAACTGTGCTACCTGGTCCTTATTCCCGGAGCACCACTTTCAACAATGAGCTAAGCTTACGTCGGTTTTCCTCGTCATATCATTTCGCCTTGAACAGCAAGCTTGATTTCGAGTTCGTGTCGTACTCATGGTTCCAATAACCTTTCGCTTCATCATTCCTTTGACTTGATGTCATCGTCGGTCAATTACATCTTCATGAAATCTCTCGACAATTGTGTCGTGATCATCATCAGCATTCTGAGCTCTTCCAGGGTATCAAGAATTAATGATGAGAAATACCATCCTTTCCCTCGATGATTTGTATTATCATCGACCACTTTATTGCCTTCCGTTCAACACAAACTTGTCCGTGTTTTGTGTTATACCTTGAGTTCCTTGCTATCCAGCATTTGTTCTTATTTACCTTGGAGTATTACTATCTTTTATGTCAAGAATGTCGTGAGAATTTTGCCAGCTCTTAAAAATTCTTGATACAAGTAATACCTCTTGCCATCTCCCTTTATTCCTTAGTCCCTGTGTTATTTCTAACCGGAATACCGACAAATAGACTGTGATGTGAACAATTCAAAACTTCTAGCAACCCTATTGCTTGTAAGTTAATGAATGATAGTCACATTCTTTGTGTATTGGATATTGGATCACCCTTCTAACATTGATCATGCTACCTAAGCCCATCTTTCAGGAGCACCTTGCAACCAATGTTTACTTGTGTATGTTTTCCTCAGGCATACATCATTATATCATTTGATCTGACAAATGTTTATCTCCTTGTTCACATGATTGTGGAAATCCCTCCGTTTGGAATTCTCGATGAATTGTCGCTGAGTCCATCATCCACCTCCTC
The DNA here is from genome assembly GCF_018294505.1 of Triticum aestivum. Classification (NCBI taxonomy): domain Eukaryota; kingdom Viridiplantae; phylum Streptophyta; class Magnoliopsida; order Poales; family Poaceae; genus Triticum; species Triticum aestivum. The sequence goes on from NC_057803.1 coordinate 673,561,800, forward strand.
ATCCCCTCCTTGGTTTAATGATGAACTATTGTTTCAGGAACCCGCTCCCATAGTTCATTTCCCAAGAATCTTGCAATGTCATTTCGTCGATTTGTGTTGCACCTTTTCTTCTCGTACATCCTGAGTCTGAGGTATCATGACACCAATCGGATCTGAATCTCGATCAGATATGATGGTTGGGACAACTTTCCAGGAGTTATGATGTTGGTCCTTTGATGACCCGGTAATATGATGTCATGCCTAGCACCCCCTGGCTAGAGGACCTATCATTATAATTTCTTTTGCAAGGATAACCATTCTTCCTATAGGAAATTGTAAGACTTATTTTATAAGTTGCTCCTGATGGATCATTTGTGTACCCAAAGTCTGGCCCTTGATTGAAACACCATATCATTGCTACCTCGGAGCATGACTATGATACCCCGATCATCAACAAGAACATTGGAGGCGTGATGCTAAATGTTTCTTGGTCAGTTATCCAAACACCATTGTATGTGTAAGATCTTGATTAATCCTTGCCTCTTATCTGAATGGTTTGGTACTTGCTCTCCTACCCTGTATATCATGATATGCTTGCCCTTGGGAAGGCTATACCCTAAAATATGTCTTTAAACACATTTTCCTTTCCATTGTTTTGTTTAATCTTTCTTGTGATCTATATGATCTAAGCAGTAATAATTCACTGCTTATGTAAACACCTCGGTGTACAACTCTTTCAGTAAGACCCTGTTACTATTGTTGTTGACATTCCGGTAACCACCAATGGATGAGAACTTAGCCTATTGGTCCGCCTCGTTCAACGAGCAAGAAAATGGTTCTCTTCGTCCCTCACCCTTGGTATTGATGTTGACACCGACATAACTGACAGGCTATCCTCTGACATGCCTTACTTACATGATCGTGCAAGATGTCACCGCCCTTTCCACCTTTATCCCACATGGTGGGCCCATAACCCACAGTTTCGCAGGATCAAAACCTGACTCTCCTGTACACCCCCTGTTCCCAAAGTTATTCCTCGTGCATGGCCTCATATGTAAATCGCGAGCCACCTTCTGAGAGATCATCAATTCTGGTATCAGACACAATAATTAATCCCATTGCTCTGGACCCCTTTCACACTCTGTTTCAGGCAACGAACAATTGCCTATCCGCTTGAAATTTCTTATTGTACCTTCTTACCTTGCTCTCGATGACTTTCTTAAATTTCAACTCGAGAGATGCCTCTATGCCTCACTCACTGAGATAGTCCCTAGGTACCTAACATGTGTTGAGCTCCGACCTTCCCGAGTCTTCCCCCTTATCTTTTCCGTAAGTACGATGGAGATCCTGAAGAAAGGATCATGGCTTAACCATTACGACCTGAAGCAGAGAAATGAAGACATCAACGTAATGGATCGACCTCTTCGAGAAGAGCAACCAAAACCGAGAAGAATCTCTAGAATTTCGTAACCGATTCTTTCCCCTTAACTCCACCTCTAAAATCTCGGCATGAGATTTCTTGTAGTAGAGGAGAAATGTGACGCCCGGGTAATCAAGCTATAGTAACCCTCTGGTAATGATACCACGTCACCTCGATTATTGTTGATAATCTTGCGTTAGTTCAGAACCGATCCAAATTCAAATTTGAATTAAAGTCAAAACAAATAAAGTTTTCAAAAGTCAAAACTAAATTGTTCCTAATGTGTCAAATGATTCATAATAAATGTTAGTGAAGAAATCATCTTTTAATAAAATACTTAAATGCACTAAATAAACTAAAACATCGATAAAACAATTATCTAAAATGCTTTTAAGATAATAAGCAAATGCAAAATACTTTATTTAAAGTGCCAAAATATTTGGGGCTGTGACCTATTTAATAACACCAAATTAGTTGTCGCTTTTAAATTTTATAAAACTAAAATAAAAGAAAACAGAAAAGTAATAGAATAAAAAAAGGAAAAGAAAACAGAACAAAAAAAGAGGAAAAGGCCCTCCTGGCCAACTCGGCCAGAAGGCCCAGCTGGCCGACCCACTGGCCCAACCGGCCGCCCCCCACTCCCCTTATTCCCCTCACCCCCTGCAAACCCTAACCGCTTCCCAATCCCCCACTTCCCACTCGCTCCACTTCCCCCCGATTTGGATCGGGGGCTGTGACCTCGTCGTTGTTCGCTACCTCGGGCGTCGTCCCGCCAACACTGCTGGACCACGTCGCCATTGCCTCCTCTCCCCTCCTCTCCCTCGCGCGATGCCCTCCCGAAGACGCGGCCACACCTCGTCGCTCGTCGTCGACCCCGTCGCTAGCGCCCATCCCCGACGCCGTCACCTCACCGCCGTCACCCCGGAGCTTCCTCATCGGACTGCTTCCTCCACGTCGTCGTCGTCCCCGTTGACCACCCCGACCCCCGCTGCCTTTTCCCCTACCGGCCCCATGAGCTCCGCCCCTCCTCCTCCTTCCCTTGTTCTTGTGCGCGCAAGCCCACGGCTGTACCCGCGCCCGGAGCTCGCTCTGACGCGCCCCTGACCTGCCCGCGCGTTGTCGTCACCGCCGCACAGTTGCGCCCCTCTCCGCCCGCTCCCTGCATCGCCGTGGTCTGTGTTGGCGCATGGCCTGGCCGCGCCCGGCTCCCTCTGCTGTGCGCTTAGCGCCCCTTGTCGCCCCGCGCCACCTCGCCCCTCTGCGCCACCTCCGGTCACCGCCCTCCTCCCCCTGCGGCTCCGGCCTAGCCTCCCTGTGGCCACTGCCGCAGCTCCTGCTGGGCTGCAGCCCAGCGCCACATCTGGCTGCCGCCCGCACGGCCTCTGTCGGCCGCCAGCGTGTCACGACCGGCTTTTCAATAAAATGTTTATTGATAAAACCGATCTTTTAAACCCAGTATAGGAAAAGTCATCCTTTCTGGTAGACAAAAGCTTGATAAACAGAGAACTAGTAGCATCAAATATATTACAGGGTTGAGCTGAGGCTGCTCAACAATTTATTACAAACTCGCCAATATCTTACATATGGGCGGTTATGACACAGGGGTGTGGTGGCCTGCTACTAGCTCGAGGAAAAGTGGTGGTGGATAACTTGACTTCTACTGGCAGCACATCGAGTGTCGAGGTGAGGCTCGATGAATTTATTTCGGGGTTGCGGAAGCTGATAATACAATGACCAAGACAGGATCGCACGGGACTGACTGGGACTCCTCTAGGCGTCGGACTCGCTATCAAACTCTTCATCCATGAGATCGCCTTCATCAACATCTGGCCAAATCAACAAGCCAGGTGAGTACTTGAAAGTACTCGCAAGATAGTTCGGACAAAAGATATAATCAATGAATGCATGAATGCGTCATGAACAAAGGATGATGCTCATATAACAACGGTAATATTGCAGGACTTGATAAATAAAATAAATAACTGAAAACCGATCGGGTGTCTGGAGCGACGCCTCGAAAGGTAAATAAATAAAATGCATGCCGCAGTCGGGCATCTAAGCGACACCACATAAAGGGCTTAAAAGAAATGCCGCAGTCGGGCGTCTTAGCGACACCACATAAAGGGCTTAAAAGAAATGCCACAGTCGGATGTCTGGGCGACATCACATAAAGGGCTTTAAAAGAAATGCCACAGTCGGACGTCTGGGCGACATCACATAAAGGGCTTTAAAAGAAATGTCATAGTCGGACGTCTGGGCGACATCACATAAAGGGCTTTAAAAGAAATGCCATAGTCGAACGTCTGGGCGACATCACATAAAGGGCTTTAAAAGAAATGTCATAGTCGGACGTCTAGGCAACATCACATAAAGGGCTTTAAAAGAAATGCCACAGTCGGACGTCTGGGCGACATCACATAAAGGGCTTTAAAAGAAATACCATAGTCGGACGTCTGAGCGACATCACAGACAGGGCCTATAACAAAAGTAAATAACAGGTCTGCCACCGTCGGACGTCTGAGCGACATCGCAGACAGGGCTTGTAATAAATGTAAATAACAAGATTAGTCCATCCACAATAATAATCTTTTAACTGGATTTATCACACATAAATCCCACCGGAGTTTTGTCACTGAGGCTGATACCTGACAAGATAAGATGAATTACGTACTTGAACAAAGCACAAGATAATTGAAAGATTTGAGACTCTGCAGAGTTTGGATGAACTGACCACAGCCAACGGATTTCCGTAGTCACGAAGGACTAGTTCCGTTTACGGTATTTCAGTAGAAACACATTTAACTAGTACACACCCATTTCACCTCACGATGCCAGGAATCACCCTGGACAACGTCCAAGAAAAACTTTGAGACGGGGAGGCCACAACCTCGAATAGCATGGGATCAAATTTCTATACGCGCGCTCTAAGGGGTGCCCCCCTCTCGGTCCCAACCGGAAACACCCATGCCCCCTGACCGGATGACGGGCTTTAATCCAGGGCCATGGAACCCTCACCCCGGCCTCTCTATTTGGTGTGTACCAGGAAAACGATTTGCAACTTACTATGCCATATTCCTTTCGGAAAACATGTGACAGTATAGGAAGGAATGAATGGAAATGTGATTTGTTTCACGATGACACGGAAGTCAAATAATCTGGCATAAGACTGGCATGTCACAACACTGCCATCTTACCCATCCTCATGCCAACACATGGCTATGCAAATATGTATCCAACAACATAATGCTTCCCGAAACTTACTTTCCGATTATGTGCATGAAATATAACATTCAAAGTGATGTTCATAAACATGCCATGACCATACTAAAATGCAAACATGCAACAACACTCATCATATCAAGAGTTCAAACATGCTTGCCTGGTTCGGAGTAGTCGGAGTCTAACTATGCGAAGTTTGCAGCTCCGTCACCTCCTCCGGTATCTACGGTATAAGAAAAATATGTATGCAACGTAAATACCGTGAGTGTACAGAAAAGTGTTCCAAATATTTTTCAAATAAATATGATAAAAAAACTAGACAAAAATTTGAAGAGGACAGAAAAAGAATCACTCAAAAATTCCTTTTTGTTAAAAGGTTATAAGGGTTTTAACCAAAGGACCCATATGTAATGAAACAGAAAACTTCCAGGGGGCTATGCAGAAAAATCAAGAAAAACGGTTCAGACTGGAAGCGTATTAGCCAGAGTACGCTTTCAGTAAACGATTTAAAAAAACAAAGGAGAGGCTGACGGGCGGGTCCCACCCGTCAGGTTTGAAATTTCAAACGAGGGAGTCGGGGCTCGTCGGCGCCCGAGAGCCGCGGTGGTCGCCGGCGACGATCCACGGCGAGGCAGGGAGATCGGAGAGTACCTCCGTGTTTAGGGCGCCATTCCACGTCTGTGGGAGGTGGTGGTGGTCACCGGCGAGTACCACGTCGGCGGCGACGCTTGCTCCGGCGGACGGCGATTCGGGTGGTCGTGGATCTCGCCGGAGAGAGCTGCGGGGTCAAAATTGAGGTGGGGGTTATCCTACTAGAGGTGGTACGAGGCTACGGGCGAAAGTAGGGCGGCGGAGGAGTTCTCACCGGAGAGAACGATGTCGGAGCCCGAGGCGGACGGAGGTGGCCGGAGTCGAGGAGGAAAGGCCCCTCGAGGCTCGTTCAGTGGCTGGGAGGGGTCTGGTGAGGTGGTGGAGTCGTGCGGGGGCGAGAGCAAGCTCGGGGTGCTATATATAGCCGCCCCGAGGCGGTTGCCGAGAACGGGGTTCTCCGGCAAGGTGATTACGGCGGCGATGTGGTTGCACGGGAGGGTTCAGAGGTTGAGCGTCGTCGTGGGTGTTCCCTGGTTCCATTTAGGTGCTAACCGCGTCGGGATTTGGTTGCTTAGGGGGAGCTCGACGGAACGGGGCGGCGCGGGCCCGTCGGTGGCAGGGAGCATGCTCTGTGCGTGCCGCGCCACGGCGACGGTGCTGCATGCGTGCGCTGGCGAGGAAATGGCCACGCGGAGCCACCAGGGGGTTTGGGCGACGCCGAACGGCGTTGAGCCGCCGTTTTGCTCCCTGACGGTCGTTATGGTGATTCGGCCGCCGCAAAGCACGCCGGCGCAGGCGGGCCAGGGCGCCACCGACGCCAGGAAGGCGCCAAGAGCGCGTGTGAGGCTCCGGACAAGCAAGCTAGGCCGTGAGCAACGTGCCAAGAGCACTGTGAGCATGTGACTGAATTTCTGACGAAGATCGACACTGAAACTCTGAACTTAACTGAAGATGAACAGAAACAGTGCATGCAAGGTGTTCGACAGAATGATCTAGGCATGTAGGGATTTTTCCCTGAGCTGGTTTTTGGTGGAAAGGCCTCTCATTGCATCTAGAGGCTGCCTGAATATTTGTAGAATTTTTGGAGAGGTGTAGATATGAATTTCACCAAATTTGGCAAATCTGGTCCAAACTTGCAGTGAGTGAAATTTGAAATATTTGAACAGGAGAAGAGTGGATCAAGATGGTTCTGGGTTGTGGGTACAAAGGACTATCCAGGGGTGTTGAGTTGAGGTCAAAAATCAAAAGCATTAGGGTACTTGCTTTGCAATCACCTAGGCTCAAAAGAAAAGACAGAATTATTTTGGGAGGAGAAATAGTTGGAATAAAATCCAAAAATGGATTTTATTAGTTTGGACAGAATGTTTGGGTTGTACCAAAGTGGGAGGAGGGGTTTTGGGAAAATTTCACCATAGGAGGCATGGTAAAATTTAGAAGGGATCAAAACCAAATAAAAGCCCAAAAACTAAAAGGGTTTTCTTTTTAAAAGAAACTAAATCCAAGAAAAGGATTTTTGAGAGGGCAAACTTAGAAGATGGTTTTTAGGAAGGGTTTAAATGACCTTCTTTCAAACCAAGCAAGGCTCTTTCTGAAAACAAAATCACAAAAATTTTGGAGTGTCACAGCACCTACCCCCTTAGGAAAAATCTCGTCCCCGAGATTTCAGCTGATCCTTAAACAGGTGTGGGTGCTCTGTCCGAAGAAAATCCTCGCTCTCCCAAGTTGCTTCATCCTCGGTGTGATTACTCCATTGAACTCTGAAAAACTTAATGGTTTTCCGTCGGGTCCTCCTCTCAGACTCTTCTAATATTTTTATTGGGTGCTCCCGGTAAGTGAGGTCCGGTTGCACGTCAATATACTCATGTGAAACTTGCTTCTCTGGGTTGCTCATGTATTTTCTCAACTGCGAGATGTGAAACACGTTGTGGATACCGGATAAGTCTCCGGGTAGGTCTAGCTGGTAGGCTACCTTGCCTCGTCGGGCCACTATATGAAATGGTCCGATGAATCTTGGTGCTAGTTTCCCCTTAATCTTGAATCGTTGCAGACCCTTCATAGGAGAAACTCTCAGGTATACCAATTCTCCGGGTTCAAAACTGATTTCCCGATGCTTTCGGTCGTAATAACTCTTTTGCCGACTTTGAGCTGTTTTGAGTCGTTCTCTAATTGTCTTAACTTTCTCCTCGGCCTCCTTGAGCATATCTGGGCCAAAGATATGGCTGTCTCCGGTCTCTGACCAATTTAGCGGGGTACGACATCTTCTCCCATATAGAGCTTCAAAGGGTGCCATTTGCAAGCTGGCTTGATAGCTGTTGTTGTATGCGAACTCTGCATATGGCAAACTTTCTTCCCAACTGTTCCCGTAGGTGAGGACACAGGCTCTTAGCATGTCTTCTAGGATTTGGTTTACGCGTTCCGTCTGCCCATCAGTCTGGGGATGGTATGCGGTACTGAAGGCTAGTTGGGTTCCCAGTGCCTGTTGTAGGTGATCCCAGAATGTAGAGACGAACTGTGTGCCTCTATCGGAGATGATAGTCTTAGGGACTCCATGCAGGCAGACGATACGGGCAAGGTAAAGTCTGGCTAGTCTCTGAGTGGTGTAAGTTGTTTTTACCGGAATAAAATGTGCCACCTTGGTTAATCTGTCGGTTATGACCCATATGGCGTCGTTTCCGTGTCGCGACCGTGGCAGTCCAACGATAAAGTCCATTCCAATCTTGTCCCATTTCCACTCGGGTATCTTATTTGGCTGTAACAGTCCGGCTGGTTTCTAGTGCTCGGCCTTGATACGTTGACAAGAGTCACAGCATGCAATGAACGTGGCTATATCTCTCTTCATACCATGCCACCAAAAAATTTCCTGAAGATCCTTGTACATTTTTGTCCCTCCAGGATGGATTGAATACGGAGCTGTGTGACTTTCAGTCAATATCTGCTGTTTGAGGTCCTTGACATTTGGTACGCATAGCCTCTCTCCGTACCACAATATTCCTTGCTCATCTACGTTGAATTCTGAGGCTCTTCCCAAACTCACTTTTCTTTTTATGCCCTCAATGCTGGGGTGTCCGTGCTGGGCTTCCTTGATCCTTTCCATCAGGGTAGGCTGTATTTCTATATTCGACACACTGCCTTCGGTGACCATTATTAGATTGAGTCGGGCAAATTCATGTTGAAATTCTGGCCTCAACTTTGGTATACTGTCGTCGTCCGTGCTGGGATTTCGACTAAGTGCATCTGCCACAACATTTGCTTTTCCGGGATGATAGTGGATTCCAACATCATAATCCTTCACCAACTCTAACCAGCGTCGTTGCCGTAAATTTAACTCTGGCTGTGTGAAAATATACTTAAGACTCTTATGGTCTGTGTATATCTCACAACGATTCCCAAGTAGGAAGTGTCTCCATTCCTTGAGTTCATGAATGACCGCTGCTAACTCCAAGTCATGAGTGGGATAATTTTCCTCATGCTTGCGTAGTTGTCTAGAGACATACGCAACTACCTTGCCTTCTTGCATCAATACGCATCCGAGGCCTTTCCGGGATGCGTCACAATATACCTCAAAATTCTTGTGTATATCTGGCACAATTAGTACTGGTGCCGTTGTTAATTTGCTTTTTAGCTCTTGGAAGCTTTTCTCACATGCTTCTGTCCATTCAAACTTCTTGCCTTTCTTGAGCAATTGTGTCATGGGCTTTGCTATAGTAGAGAATCCTTCAATAAATCTCCGATAATAGCCTGCCATTCCCAAGAAACTCCGTACGTCCGTTACGTTAGCTGGTGGTTTCCAGCCAAGTACGGCCTTGACTTTTTCCGGGTCTACTGCAATACCTTCTTGGGTTAGCACGTGGCCCAGAAAACCCACCTGTTTTAGCCAAAATTCACATTTGCTGAATTTGGCGTACAATTGATGTTTCCTGAGTTCTCCTAGTACAATCCTGAGATGTTCGGCGTGCTCTTCTGGTGTTTTGGAATATATCAGAATATCATCGATGAATACCACAACAAACTTGTCCATATACTTCATAAATACTTTGTTCATGAGGTGAACAAAATATGCGGGGGCGTTGGTTAGCCCGAATGGCATCACTGTGAACTCATACAGCCCATATCTGGAGGTGAATGCGGTCTTGGGAATATCTTCTGTTCGTACTTTTAATTGGTGGTATCCTGATCTCAAGTCAATTTTTGAGAAGACTTTGGCCTGTGCGAGCTGATCGAATAAATCATTTATTCGGGGCATTGGGTATTTGTTCTTGATTGTGACCATGTTGAGAGCTCGATAATCAATACACAACCTCATTGTTCCATCCTTCTTCTTGGCAAATAAAATTGGAGAACCCCAAGGTGAGGAGCTGGCTCGTATGTATCCTTTCTCCAATAATTCTTTTATTTGCTTCTTCAACTCTACCAATTCGGATGGTGCCATTCTGTAAGGTTTCTTGTAAATAGGAGCGGTTCCGGGTGCTAGCTCAATGCTGAATTCTATCTCTCGGTCTGGTGGCATGCCTGGTAGTTCTTCTGGAAATACGTCTGGGAATTCACATACTACTGGAACCTTGTTCAGCTCAGAAACGTCCACCTTGTTTAATCTAGGTTGCCGAGGTATTTGTCTCTCTTTGGCTGAAACTTTTATTTTCTTCCCATGATGGTGTGTGAGAATCACGGTACGGTTGAAGCAGTCAATAAAACCTTTGTTGGTGGTTAACCAATCCATTCCTAGGATGACATCCAGTCCTTTGCTTTCCAGTACAATAAGGTTGGCGTAAAACTTCAATCCTTCAAATTCAATAACCACACCTTGACAGTAACTCTGGGTCACTTGCTTAATTCCAGGGGACTTGATGATCATTGATTTTTCCAAGGGAAGCATCGAAAAATTATTTTGCAAAGCAAAACTTTTCGAAACGAATGAGTGAGAAGCTCCAGAATCAAACAAAACCATGGCAGGTATTGTGTTGACGGGGTACGTACCGAGTACGATATCTGGGGCGTTCTGTGCTTCCTCTCGGGTCACGTGGTTCAAGTGACCTTTCCGGTGGTTGTTGTTGGGGTTGAAATTGCTTCGCTTTGGTGCTGAATTATTGCCACCATTATTGAGCTTCGGGGTTGAGCTCCTTGGCTTGGGGCACTGCTTGGCATAGTGCCCTTCTTCTCCACAAGCATAACAGGTAACGCCTGGGCGATAGGTGAACTCTTTGTCTCTTGCATGGAAATTCTTGATTGGACGTGAATTATTCGTCGGGGTTTTGTGTGAATCCCCCTTCTGAAATTCCTTCTTGCTTCTGTGATTGCGAGCAAAAGTAGTCTGGTCCCTTTTTCGTTTGCGGAAATCTTCCAGGCTACGTCGCTCATTTTCCAGGGTAATGGCCTTATCCACCAGTGTTTTAAAATCTGGAAAGGTATGCACAACTAGCTGGCACTTAAGGGCGGGTGCCAGGCCTTCCAAGAATTTTTCCATCTTCTTGCTCTCGGTCATGCGTTCTTCATTGGCGTAGCGAGACAGCAGAGTGAATTGGCTGTTGTATTCTGACACTGTCATGGCCCTTTGCTTGAGTTCATCAAATTCTTTCTTCTTGATTTTCATGACGCTCTTAGGAATATGTGCCCCACGAAAACCTTCTTTGAAATTTTCCCAGGTGATTTCATTTTCGTTGGGGTGCATGTGCAGGAAGTTTTCCCACCACGATGCAGCTGCTCCTGTGAGATAATGTGGTGCATACAGTACTTTTTCACGGTCTGAACACTGTGCGATAATTAATTTTCTCTCCATGTCTCGAAGCCAGTCATCGGCCTCAAGAGGCTTGTCAGTATGAGAAAATGTTGGAGGACGCGTCTTTTGTAACTCAGATAATTTGGATTGCGGTTGATACTGACCACGGTTACTTCCCATATTGATGAATTGGTTCATCATTTCCTGGTGTTGCTGCTGACTCTGTTCATACAAACGACAAACTTGTGTAAAAGTTGTTTCACTGTCCTGTTGACTTGTCTGACCCTGAGTGAAATTGTGGTTCTGCGGTGTGCCATAATTTTCTTCTGGCTGAGTTGGCATGGAGCGCGTCCAAGGACGAGACATCTTTCACTCTGGGGATATATTTTGTGAACTCGTAAGATAAGAAAGAGAGTCGCAAAAGTCAATAAAATCACACACAAAGAACATTTTTAAACTCCAGGATATTTTTGGAAACACACGATTTCACGCGGAGAAGGACTATTGCATATCTTACACGCGGGCATAATTATACATTACATCACTCAGGATATGCGTACGTAATCCTGACATGTTATTTAAACTAGTGCACTCCTCCAGATCCTACATGATGCGCAAACAGGCTACTTCTCACAACCTATGTACATATAAACATATTACACAAGTCGATACATCGCATGGCGTCTATGCGTACTTAGTCGGAGATGGTGAGGATCTCCCTTGGCCTGCCGAGGGTGAGACACAGAGACGCTGGGGAATCAACCTCCTCCTCGCTAATAGGTTCCAGACGAGAAACTTTGTGCTGAGCTGATGGAGCAGGTGCCGTAGGCGGAATAACACGAATACGAGTGGGTGGAATAGGTGGGGTAGCACGTATGGGAGTGGGTGCAACAAGTGGTGCAGAGCGGACGGGAGTGGGTGCAATAGCCTGGTTAAATTCCTCTATGGTAGGCAGACGACGAGCAGAGGCGAGTATGGTAGGTGAGTGAGAGGCTGCGGATGACACAAAAGTCAGTGGTGGAGCGGTGTGTAGGAGTTCCCTCCTATTAGCAGCACAGCCATGAACTGAGTCCATGCGTGCAGCTACGAGGTCATCCACCATGCAGTCGGATGCTGCCTCCAGGGCTCGGAGGTACTCGACAAGCATCTCAAAGGCTTCGTCTCGCTCTCCTCTGGGGCAAGAGAAGGAGTAGTGACAGGTATAAGGCACATGGCATGGAAGGTAGCGGTAGCGACGGGTCTTCATTGCAGGAAGAACATCCCGAAGACGGGCTATCGTCTCGCAGGCAGCCATCTGCATAGCATGCCTTTCTGTAGGCATGGCTCTCCCCACGAATCGGAGGCGACGTATTTCAGCATGACCTCCCCTGAATTGCACCGCGGCCTGGTGCATAGTCAGACTGTCGTTGATCTTGTGCGGATAAAGCGTGAAGATTGGGCGCACGGATGGCCCCATCACGACCTGAACGATGAAGGAGAGGAGTTTGACGAACCCCTCAGGCACGTTGGCGAACATTTGAGACTCGCAGTCGTTGTCGGCCATCTACAAAAGTAGGTAAAAATTCTGAGTGATCAGATCATAAATTTTATGCTGGCTATCAGAAAAATGACTACATTTGTAAAAACATGAATAACTCTATCATGCTAATAACCAATTAGCGATCGCACCTAGTGGCTTCCTACAGTCAGCCTGGCTCTGGTTACCAAGCCTGTCACGACCGGCTTTTCAATAAAATGTTTATTGATAAAACCGATCTTTCAAACCCAGTATAGGAAAAATCATCCTTTCCGGTAGACAAAAGCTTGATAAACAGAGAACCAGTAGCATCAAATATATTACAGGGTTGAGTTGAGGCTGCTCAACAATTTATTACAAACTCGCCAATATCTTACATATGGGCGGTTATGACACAGGGGTGTGGTGGCATGCTACTAGCTCGAGGAAAATTGATGGTGGATAACTTGACTTCTACTGGCAGCACATCGAGCGTCGAGGTGAGGCTCGATGAATTTATTTTGGGGTTGCGGAAGCGGATAATACAATGACCAAGACAGGATCGCACGGGACTGACTGGGACTCCTCTAGGCGTCGGACTCGCTATCAAACTCTTCATCCATGAGATCGCCTTCATCAACATCTGGCCAAGTCAACAAGCCAGGTGAGTACTTGAAAGTACTCGCAAGACAGTTCGGATAAAAGATATAATCAATGAATGCATGAATGCATCATGAACAAAGGATGATGCTCATATAACAACGGTAATATTGCAGGACTTGATAAATAAAATAAATAACTGAAAACCGATCGGGTATCTGGAGCGACGCCTCGAAAGGTAAATAAATAAAATGCATGCCGCAGTCGGGCATCTAAGCGACACCACAAAAAGGGCTTAAAAGAAATGCCGCAGTCGGGCGTCTTAGCGACACCACATAAAGGGCTTAAAAGAAATGCCACAGTCGGACGTCTGGGCGACATCACATAAAGGGCTTTAAAAGAAATGCCACAGTCGGACGTCTGGGCGACATCACATAAAGGGCTTTAAAAGAAATGCCACAGTCGGACGTCTGGGCGACATCACATAAAGGGCTTTAAAAGAAATGCCACAGTCGGACGTCTGGGCAACATCACATAAAGGGCTTTAAAAGAAATGCCACAGTCGGACGTCTAGGCGACATCACATAAAGGGCTTTAAAAGAAATGCCACAGTCAGACGTTTGGGCGACATCACATAAAGGGCTTTAAAAGAAATACCACAGTCGGACGTCTGAGCGACATCACAGACAGGGCCTATAACAAAAGTAAATAACAGGTCTGCCACCGTTGGACGTCTAAGCGACATCGCAGACAGGACTTGTAATAAATGTAAATAACAAGATTAGTCCATCCACAAGAATAATCTTTTAACTGGATTTATCACACACAAATCCCACCGGAGTTTTGTCACTGAGGCTGATACCTGACAAGATAAGATGAATATGGTACTTGAACAAAGCACAAGATAATTGAAAGATTTGAGACTTTGCAGAGTTTGGATGAACTGACCACAGCCAACGGATTTCCGTAGTCACGAAGGACTAGTTCCGCTTACGGTATTTCAGTAGAAACACTTATAACTAGTACACACCCAATTCACCTCATGATGCCAGGAATCACCCTGGACAAAGTCCAAGAAAAACTTTGAGACGGGGAGGCCACAACCTCGAATAGCATGGGATCAAATTTCTATACGCGCGCATGCCCCCCTCTCGGTCCCAACCGGAAACACCCATGCCCCCTGACCGGATGACGGGCTTTAATCCAGGGCCATGGAACCCTCACCCCGGCCTCTCTATTTGGTGTGTACCAGGAAAACGATTTGCAACTTACTATGCCATATTCCTTTCGGAAAACATGTGACAGTATAGGAAGGAATGAATGGAAATGTGATTTGTTTCACGATGACACGGAAGTCAAATAATCTGGCATAAGACTGGCATGTCACAACACTGCCATCTTACCCATCCTCATGCCAACACATGGCTATGCAAATATGTATCCAACAACATAATGCTTCCCGAAACTTACTTTTTGATTATGTGCATGAAATATAACATTCAAAGTGATGTTCATAAACATGCCATGACCATACTAAAATGCAAACATGCAACAACACTCATCATATCAAGAGTTCAAACATGCTTGCCTGGTTCGGAGTAGTCGGAGTCTAACTGTGCGAAGTTTGCAGCTCCGTCACCTCCTCCGGTATCTACGGTATAAGAAAAATACGTACACAACGTAAATACCGTGAGTGTACAGAAAAGTGTTCCAAATATTTTTTAAATAAATATGATAAAAAAACTAGACAAAAATTTCCAAGGGGCTTTGCAGAAAAATCCAGAAAAACGGTTCAGAGTGGAAGTGTATTTGCCAGAGTACGCTTTCAGTAAACGATTTAAAAAAACAAAGGAGAGGCTGACGTGCGGGTCCCACCGGTCAGGTTTGAAATTTCAAACGAGGGAGTCGGGGCTCGCCGGCGCCCGAGAGCCGCGGTGGTCGCCGGCGGCGATCCACGGCGAGGCAGGGAGATTGGAGAGTACCTCCGTGTTTAGGGCACCATTCCGCGTCTGTGGGAGGTGGTGGTGGTCACCGGCAAGTACCACGTCGGCGGCGACGCTTGCTCCGGCGGACGGAGATTCGGGTGGTCGTGGATCTCGCCAGAGAGAGCTGCGGGGTCAAAATTGAGGTGGGGGTTATCCTACTAGAGGTGGTATGAGGCTACGGGCGAAAGTAGGGCGGCGGAGGAGTTCTCACCGGAGAGAACGATGCCGGAGCCCGAGGCGGACGGAGGTGGCCAGAGTCGAGGAGGAAAGGCCCCTCGAGGCTCGTTCAGTGGCTGGGCGGGGTCTGGTGAGGTGGTGGAGTCGTGCGGGGGCGAGAGCAAGCTCGGGGTGCTATATATAGCCGCCCCGAGGCGGTTGCCGAGAACGGGGTTCTCCGGCGAGGTGATTATGGTGGCGTTGTGGTTGCACGGGAGGGTTCAGAGGTTGAGCATCGTCGTGGGTGTTCCCTGGTTCCATTTAGGTGCTAACCACGTCGGGATTTGGTTGCTTAGGGGGAGCTCGACGGAACGGGGCGGCGCGGGCCCGTCGGCGGCAGGGAGCACGCTCTGTGCGTGCCGCACCACGGCGACGGTGCTGCATGCATGCGCTGGCGAGGAAATGGCCACGCGGAGCCACCAGGGGGTTTGGGCGGCGCCGAACGGCGTTGAGCCGCCGTTTTGCTCCCTGTCGGTCGTTACGGTGATTCGGCCGCCGCAAAGCACGCCGGCGCAGGCGGGCCAGGGCGCCACCGACGCCAGGAAGGCGCCAAGCGCGCGTGTGAGGCTCCGGACAAGCAAGCTAGGCCGTGAGCAACGTGCCAAGAGCATTGTGAGCATGTGACTGAATTTCTGATGAAGATCGACACTGAAACTCTGAACTTAACTGAAGATGAACAGAAACAATGCATGCAAGGTGTTCGACAGAATGATCTAGGCATGTAGGGATTTTTCCTTGAGCTGGTTTTTGGTGGAGGGGCCTCTCATTGCATCTAGAGGCTGCCTGAATATTTGTAGAATTTTTGGAGAGGTGTAGGTATGAATTTCACCAAATTTGGCAAATCTGGTCCAAACTTGCAGTGAGTGAAATTTGAAATATTTGAAAAGGAGAAGAGTTGATCAAGATGGTTCTGGGTTGTGGGTACAAAGGACTATCCAGGGGTGTTGAGTTGAGGTCAAAAATCAAAAGCATTAGGGTACTTGCTTTGCAATTCACCTAGGCTCAAAAGAAAAGACAGAATTATTTTGGGAGGAGAAATAGTTGGAATAATATCCAAAAATGGATTATATTAGTTTGGACAGAATGTTTGGGTTGCACCAAAGTGGGAGGAGGGGTTTTGGGAAAATTTCACCATAGGAGGCATGGTAAAATTTAGAAGGGATCAAAACCAAATAAAAGCTCAAAAACTAAAAGGGTTTTCTTTTTAAAAGAAACTAAATCCAAGAAAAGGATTTTTGAGAGGGCAAACTTAGAAGATGGTTTTTACGAAGGGTTTAAATGACCTTCTTTCAAACCAAGCTAGGCTCTTTTTGAAAAAAAAATCACAAAATTTTTGGAGTGTCACACAGCGCCCCACCACGGCCCCGCCCCGCTTCGCGCCTCGCCAGCCCCCCCCCCCCCGGGCGCCCTATCGGGCGCCAGCGCCCGAACCGCCCCGTTTGGCCCTGGGGCCACTAACAGTGCCCCCCTGGAAACTTGTTTTTTTAAGAAAAAAAGATATAAAAAATAATAAATAATAAAATTTAATTAATTAACTTAATTACTCTGTTTAATTAAATAATTAAAACTAATTATTCAACTAATAAAAACTAACTACTTTTAGTTAACCTGAGACTATGACGAACGGGACCCACGCGTCTGTTGACCTAGTCAACAGACGGTTGACTGATGACATCATGCTGACCTCATGCTAATGTCATAATTGCCTTTTCTAATTAAATTAATTCTAGAAATGAATTAAATCTTTTAAAATTAATATAAAATAAACCGTAGCTCAGATGGAAAAACTTTGTACATAAAAGTTGCTCAGAACGATGAGAAGAATCCGAATACGCAGCCCGTTCGCCCTCCACACATCCCTAGCATAGCGAACATGCAACTTCCCCCCTCCGGTTCATCTGTCTGAAAACGTGAAACACCGAGGATACTTTCCCGGATGTTTCCTCCCTTTGCCGGTATCACCTAGTACTGCGTTAGGGCACACCTATCATCGTTGTTTGCTTTGTCATGCATCGACATGCATCTGTTTGCAATGTATTAACTGTTTCTTCCCCCTCTTCTTCTCCGGTAGACCGCGAGACTGACGTTGATGCCCCTGAGTACGACTACGTCGACGACTACCCCTCCTTCTTGCCAAAGCAACCAGGCAAGCCCCCCCTTGATCACCAGATATCGCCTATTCTTCTCTCTACTACTTGCATTAGAGTAGTGTAGCATGTTACTGTTCAGTTTATCCTATTCTGTTGCATAGCCTATCATTGTTGCTACAGTTGTTGATACCTTACCCGCAATCCTAAATGCTTAGTATAGGATGCTAGTTTATCATCAGTGGCCCTACATTCTTGTCAGTCTGCCTTGTTATACTATCGGGTCGTGATCACTCGGGAGGTGATCATGGGTATATACTATACATACATACATACTATATAGATGGTGACTAAAGTCGGGTCAGCTCGTTGAGTACCCACAAGTGATTCCGATGTGGGGGCTGGAAGGACAGGTGGCTCCATCTCGGTAGAGGTGGGCCTAGGTTCCCGATGGCCCCCGACTAATACTTTATGGTGGAGCAACAGGGCACGTTGAGACCACCTAGGAGACAGGTGGGCCTGGCCCTGGTCGGTGTCCGCGGTTACTTCAAAATAACATGCTTAACGAGATCTTGGTACTTGATCTGAGTCTGGCCACTGGCCTATACGCACTAACCAACTACACGGGAACAGTTATGGGCACTCGACGTCGTGGTATCAGCCGAAGCCTTCTTGACGTCAGCGACTGAGCGGCGCGCGCCGGGTTGGACCGCGTAACGCAACTTCCTTTGTAATGGAGGTTGCTAGGTCTGCTCACCGGCCGCGTACGCAACATGCAGGTGTGCAATGGGCGATGGGCCCAGACCCCTGCGCGCATAGGATTTAGACCGGTGTGCTGACCTCTCTGTTGTGCCTAGGTAGGGCGGCGACGTGTTGATCTTCCGAGGCCGGGCATGACCCAAGAAAGTGTGTCCAGCCAAAGGGGACCGAGCATGTTGGGTTATGTGGTGCACCCCTGCAGGGAAGTTTATCTATTCGAATAGCCGTGTCCCTCGGTAAAAGGACGACTCGGAGTTGTACCTTGACCTTATGACAACTAGAACTGGATACTTAATAAAACACACCCAGACAAGTTCCAGAGAGAACCCGGTGATCGCTTTCCCACAGGGCGACGATGGGAGGATCGCCGGGTAGGATTATACTATGCGATGCTACTTGGAGGACTTCAATCTACTCTCTTCTACATGCTGCAAGACGGAGGCTGCCAGAAGCGTAGTCTTCGATAGGACTAGCTATCCCCCTCTTATTCTGGCATTCTGCAGTTCAGTCCACCGATATTGCCTCTTTACACATATACCCATGCATATGTAGTGTAGATCCTTGCTTACGAGTACTTTGGATGAGTACTCACGGTTGCTTTGCTCCCTCTTTTTCCCCTCTTTTCTACTCTTCTCGCATGCCGCAACCAGATGTTGGAGCCTCAGAGTCAGACGCCACCGTCGACGACGACTCCTACTACACCGGAGTTGCCTACTACTACGTGCAGGCCGCTGACGATGACCAGGAGTTCGATCTGTATCCCAGTTTGTGCTAGCCATCTTATGGCCACTTGTTTAACTTATGTCTGTACTCAGATATTGTTGCTTCCGCTGACTCGTCTATGATCGAGCACTTGTATTCGAGCCCTCAAGGCCCCTGGCTTGTATTATGATGCCTGTATGGCTTATTTTATTTTAGAGTTGAGTTGTGATATCTTCCCGTGAGTCCCTGATCTTGATCGTACATGTTTGCGTGTATGATTAGTGTATGATTGAATCGGGGGCGTAACAGTGGGCAAAGAAGCTGAAGATCAAGATGAAGAGGTTGTTCTGCATGCAGACCCAGGGTCAGTACAAGGTAGATGTTGCTCAGAAGGAGAGTCACCGTTGCGACAAGAGGCTCTTGAGGGTGTGTGGCGAGGATGTGTCTAGCGGGTCTGAGAAGCACATCACCCCCGAGGCTGCCTTGATGGCTAAGCAGGGCTACAAGTGGACTGATTCTGAGGAGGAGCCCATTCCTGCTGCTGAGTCCGACGACGAGGAGTCGTTTTCCACCTGAGCTACCACCTTTGTCGTAGGTGCCCTCTCTGACTTTTTGGTGCCTCGATGCCAAAGGGGGAGAGAATGTAGGATTTGCATGTCGTGTGTTTCGCCTTGTCGCTTCTCTTTCATCTGTTGAACTTCGTTTGCTTGTGTTTGGTTTGAGCTTGTGAGACCTAGTCCTATCATATGGTGTAAGACATATGCACTCCTGCTTATCCTAATGTCTTGGTTACTTAGTTCTATCCATTATCTTGCCTACTTACTTAGTGTTGAGTTTACTATTGCAAGAGATGCCCTGTCTATAAAATATAGGGGGGGTGTTGATCCTAGTATGAGTGTCGTGCAGTCCAAAGCACATCTCTAGAGTGCACACATCTAGGGGGAGCCCGTCTATATTTGATATATGGTGGGTTTGCCGGTGTCTCACTTTATATCCTTATGTGCAAATCCCGTATTGTCATCAATCCACCAAAAAGGGGGAGATTGTAAGGGCATATTTATCCCTCAGTAGTTTTGGTGATTGATGACAATGCTTTTGCGGACTAATTGTGTGCATGGAGCTTTTCAGATATATCATGACTGAACGCAAGATGATTTGAAGCCCCTCAAAGATTACAGAAGACGGCACTTCTCTACGTTTCTTTTCGGTGGATCTGAGTCGTAGGAGAGTCGTACTATTAAGAGGGGGTCCGCATTGGAAAGGTTGGGTGGAATCTCACGTACACATTCCTTTTGCACCGCCTTTCCTTTGGCTCTTTGGAGTTTCCTCCGTATCACCGTGTCTCTGCAAAATGAAGGACTCCGAGTGTTGTTGTTCACAGGCTGGCGGTAGTACTGCTCCCCAGAGCGGTACTACCGCAGGCATGATACGTCTCCAATGTATCTATAATTTTTTATTGCTCCATTCTACTTTATCTACTGTTTTGGACTATATTGGGCTTTATTTTCCACTTTTATATTACTTTTGGGACTAAGCTATTAACCGGAGGCCTAGCCCAGAATTGCTGTTTTTTGCCTTTTTCAGTATTTCGAAGAAACAGAATATCAAACGGAGTCCAAACGGAATGAAACCTTCGAGACCATGATTTTCCAACCGAACGTGATCCAGGAGACTTGGACCCTACTCCAAGCAGTGCCCGAGGAGGTCGCGAGGGTGGAGGCCCCCCCCCCGGGCACGCCCCCTACCTCGTGGGCCCCTCGGAACTCCACCGACGTACTCCTTCCTCCTATATATACCTACGTATCCCCGAACGATCAGAACAGGAGCCAAAAAATAAATTCCACTGCCACAACCTTCTGTATCCACGAGATCCCATCTTAGAGCCTGTTCCGGAGCTCCGCCGGAGGGGGCATCCACCATGGAGGGCTTCTACATCATTACCATAGCACCTCCGATGAAGTGTGAGTAGTTTACTTCAGACCTTCGGGTCCATAGCTAGTAGCTAGATGGCTTCTTCTCTCTTTTTGAATCTCAATGCAATGTTCTCCCCCTCTCTCGTGGAGATCTATTCGATGTAATCTTCTTTTTGCTGTGTGTTTGTTGAGACCGATAAATTGTGGGTTTATGATCCAGTATTATCTATGGAAAATATTTGATTCTTCTCTGAATTCTTTTATGTATGATTGAGTTATCTTTGCAAGTCTCTTCGAATTATCCTTTTTGGTTTGGCCAACTAGATTGGTAGTTCTTGCAATGGGAGAAGTGCTTAGATTTGGGTTCAATCTTGCGGTGTCCTTGCCCAGTGACAGAAGGGGCAGCAAGGCACGTATTCTATTGTTTCCATCGAGGATAACAAGATGGGGTTTTTATCATATTGCATGAATTTATCCCTCTACATCATGTCATCTTGCTTACGGCATTACTCTGTTTTTAACTTAATACTCTAGATGCATGTTGGATAGCGGTCGATGAGTGGAGTAATAGTAGTAGATGCAGAATCGTTTTGATCTACTTGTTTTGGACGTGATGCCTATATACATGATCATTGCCTAGATATACTCATAACTATGCTCAATTCTGTCAATTGCTCAACAGTAATTTGTTCACCCACCATAGAATACTTATGCTCTTGAGAGAAGCCACTAGTGAAACCTATGGCCCCGGGGTCTATTCTCATCATATCAATCTATATCACTTTATTTATTTGCTTTGTTTTTACTTTGACTTTACTTTTTACTTTGCATCTATCTATCAAAAATACCAAAAATATTATCTCTATCAGATCTCATTCTCGTAAGTGATCGTGAAGGGATTGACAACCCCTAAGCGTTGGTTGCGAGTTGCTATCGTTTTGTGTAGGTACGAGGGACTTGTGTGTGGTCTCCTACTGGATTGATACCTTGGTTCTCAAAAACTGAGGGAAATACTTACGCTACTTTGCTGCATCATCCTCTCCTCTTTGGGGAAATCCAACACAGTGCTCAAGAGGTAGCAAGAAGAATTTCTGGCGCCGTTGCCGGGGAGGCTCACGCAAGCAAGTCAATCATACCCAAGTACCCATTGCAATCCCTATCTCTCGCATTACATTATGTGCCATTTGCCTCTCGTTTTCCTCTCCCCCACTTCACCCTTGCCGTTTTATTTGCCCTCTCTTTCCCAATCTCCTCCTCTCTTCCCGTTTGCCTTTTTCCCTTTGCCTTTCTGTTTGCTTGTGTGTTGGATTACTTGTTGCCATGGCGCAAGATAATACCAAATTGTGTGATTTCTCGAATACCAATAATAATGATTTCCTTAGTACTCCGATTGCTCCTCTTAATAATGATGAGTCTTGTGAAATCAATACCGCTTTGTTGAATCTTGTTATGAAATATCAATTCGCCGGCCTTCCTAGTGAAGATGCCGCTACTCATCTAAACAATTTTGTTGATTTGTGTGATATGCAAAAGAAGAAAGATACAGATAACAATATTGTCAAATTGAAGTTATTTCCGTTTTCACTTAGAGATCGTGCTAAAGTTTGGTTTTCATCTTTGCCTAAAAATAGTATTGATTCTTGGAACAAGTGCAAAGATGCTTTTATCTCTAAGTATTTTCCTCCCGCTAAGATTATCACTCTTAGGAACGATATTATGAATTTTAAACAACTTGATCATGAGCATGTTGCCCAATCTTGGGAAAGAATGAAATTAATGCTTCACAATTGCCCTACTCATGGTTTGAATTTATGGATGATCATACAAAAATTTTATGCTGGATTGAATTTTGCTTCTAGAAATCTTTTAGATTCGGCCGCGGGAGGCACTTTTATGGAAATTACGTTAGGGGATGCTACCAAATTGCTTGATAATATTATGGCTAATTATTCTCAATGGCACACCGAAAGATCTTCTAGTAAGAAAGTGCGTGCTATAGAAGAAATCAATGTTTTGAGTGAAAAGATGGATGAACTTATGAAGATCTTTGCTCCTAAAAATACTCCTCTTGATCCCAATGATATGCCTTTATCTACTTTTCTTGAGAATAATAATGAATCTATGGATGTGAATTTTGTTGGCAGGAATAGTTTTGGAAACAACGCTTATAGAGGGAATTTTAATCCTAGGCCTTACCCTAGTAATCCTTCTAATAATTATGGAAATTCCTACAACAACTCTTATGTAAATTTTAAAAAGATGCCCTCTGAATTTGAGAGTAGTGTTAAAGAGTTTATGAATTCACAAAAGAATTTTAATGCTTTGCTTGAAGAGAAATTGCTTAAAGTTGATGATTTGGCTAGGAACATTGATAGAATTTCTCTTGAAATTGATTCTTTAAAGATTAGATCTATTCCTCCTAAGCATGATATCAATGAGTCTCTCAAAGCCATGAGAATTTCCATTGATGAGTGCAAGGAAAGAACCGCTAGGATGCGTGCTTCCAAAGATGCCTTTATTAAAGCGTGTTCTTCCAATTCCTATGAAAATCAAGATGAAGATCTAAAAGTTATTGATGTGTCCGCCATTAAATCTTTGTTTTGCAATATGAATCTTGATGAATCTGAAGATTATCTTCCTTTACCTAGAAGGCATTCTAAGAATTCGGAGTTTCTAGATCTTGGTGATGAAATTGATGAAAGTGGGATTGAAATAAATAAAAACCGTGATGATGCTAAACCCACTATTTTGGATCTCAAGGAATTTAATTATGAAAATTGCTCTTTGATTGGTTGTATTTCCTTGTTGCAATCCGTGCTAGAATCTCCTCATGCTTATAGTCAAAATAAGGCCTTTACCGAACATATTTTTGATGCTTTGATGCAATCTAATGAAGAAAAACTTGAGTTGAAAGTTTCTATCCCTAGAAAACTCTATGATGAATGGAAACCAACTATTAAAATTAAAATTAAAAATTTTGAGTTTCATGCTTTATGTGATTTGGGTGCTAGTGTCTCTACTATCCCCAAAACTTTATGTGATTTGCTAGATTTCCGTGATTTTGATGATTGCTCTCTAAACTTGCATCTTACGGATTCCACTATTAAAAAAACTATGGGAAGAATTAATGATGTTCTTATTGTTGCAAATAGGAATTATGTGCCCGTAGATTTTATCTTTCTTGATATAGATTGCAATCCTTCATGTCCTATTATTCTTGGTAGACCTTTCCTTAGAACGATTGGTGCAATTATTGATATGAAGGAAGGGAATATTAGATTCCAATTTCCCTTAAAGAAGGGTATGGAACACTTCCCTAGAAAGAAAATAAAATTACCATATGAATCTATCATGAGAGCCACTTATGGATTGCCTACCAAAGATGGCAATACCTAGATCTATCCTTGCTTTTATGCCTAGCTAGGGGCATTAAACGATAGCGCTTGTTGGGAGGCAACCCAATTTTATTTTGCATTTTTTGTTTTTTCTTCTGTTTAGGAATAAATAATCCATCTACCTTCTGTTTGGATGTGGTTTTATGTTTTAATTAGTGTTTGTTCCAAGTAGAACCTATAGGATAACCTACGATGATAGTTGATTTGATTCTGCTGAAAAACAGAAACTTTGCACGCACGAATTTAGTTATGATAAATCACAGGAACGTGCTTTTGCGTTGATTCTTTTTGCTGCTGATCAATAAACAAATTTTCCAGGACTTTCTATTTTGGTAGAATTTTTAGAGTTCCAGAAGTTTGCGTTAGTTACAGATTGCTACAGACTGTTCTGTTTTTGACAGATTCTATTTTCCGTGTGTTGTTTGCTTATTTTGATGAATCTATGGCTAGTAAATTAGTTTATAAACCATAGAGAAGTTGTAATACAGTAGGTTTAACACCAATATAAATAAAGAATGATTTCATTACAGTACCTTGAAGTAGTCTTTTGTTTTCTTTCTCTAACGGAGCTCACGAGATTTCTGTTGAGTTTTGTGTTGTGAAGTTTTCAAGTTTTGGGTGAATTCTTTTGATGGATTATGGAACAAGGAGTGGCAAGAGCCTAATCTTGGGGATGCCCATGGCACCCCCAAGATAATCCAAGGACACCAAAAAGTCAAAGCTTTGAGGATGCCATCGGTAATTTACTTGGAGCTATATTTTTATTCACTAACATGATATGTGTTTTGCTTGGAGCGTCTTGTATTATTTGTGTCTTTGCTTGTTAGTCTACCACAATCATCCTTGCTGTACACATCTTTTTGAGAGAGCCATACATGAATTGGAATTTGTTAGAATACTCTATGTGCTTCACTTATATCTTTTGAGCTTGATAGTTTTGCTCATAGTGCTTCACTTATATCTTTTGAGTGTGATAATTTTTGCTCTAGTACTTCACTTAGATCTTTTAGAGCACGGTGGTGGATTTGTTTTAAAGAAATTATTGATCTCTCATGCTTCACTTAGATTATTTTGAGAGCCTTTAATAGCATGATAATTTGCTTAATGTTAATATACTTGGTGTTCAAGATATGTGAAACTTTCTTTTGAGTGAATTGAATACTAAGATAAGTTTGATGCTTGATAATTGTTTTGAGATATGGAGGTGATAATATCAAAGTCGTGCTAGTTGGGTGATTATGAATTTGAGAAATACTTGTGTTGAAGTTTGCAAGTCCTGTAGCATGCACGTATGGTTAAAGTTGTGTAACAAATTTAAAACATGAAGTGTACCTGGCTTGTGCATCCTTATGAGTGGCGGTCGGGGACGAGCGATGGTCTTTTCCTACCAATCTATCCCCCTAGGAGCATGCGCGTAGTACTTTAATTTTTGATGACTTCTAAATTTTTACAATAAGTATATGAGTTCTTTTGACTAATGTTGAGTCCATGGATTATACGCACTCTCACCTTTCCACCTTTGCTAGCCTCTTCGGTACCGTGCATTGCCCTTTCTCACCTTGAGAGTTGGTGCAAACTTCGCCGGTGCATCCAAACCCCGTGATACGATACGCTCTATCACACATAAACCTCCTTATATCTTCCTCAAAACAGCCACCATACCTACCTATCATGGCATTTCCATAGCCATTCCGAGATATATTGACATGCAACTTCCACCACCATCATCATGACATACATTACTTTTGACATATTGCCATTGCATGATCTTGTAGTTGACACCGTATTTGTGGCAAAGCCACCATGCATTATTTTCCATACATGTCACTCTTGATTCATTGCACCATCCAGGTACACCACTGGAGGCATTCATATAGAGTCATATCATGTTCTAAGTTTCGAGTTGTAATCCTTATGTTGTAATCAATAGAAGTGTGATGATCATCATTATTAGAGCATTGCCCAAATAAAAAAAGACCAAAAGAAAAAAAAAGGCTCAAAAAAAAGAAAGGGCAATGCTACTATCTCTTTTTTCCACACTTGTGCTTCAAAGTAGCACCTTGTTCTTCACGTAGTGAGTCTCTTATATTGTGCTTCAAAGTAGCACCTTGTTCCTCCTGTAGTGAGTCTCATAAGTTGTCTTTTTATACTAGTGGGATTTTTTCATTGTAGAACTTGGCTTGTATATTCCTACGATGGGCTTCCTCAAATGCCCTAGGTCTTCGTGAGCAAGCGAGTTGGATGCACACCCACTAGTTTTCTTTTGTTGAGCATTCATAGCTCTAGTGCATCTGTTGCATGGCAAGCCCTACTCCTCATGTTGACATCAATTGATGGGCATCTCCATAGCCCGTTGATTAGCCTCGTCAACGTGAGACTTTCTCCTTTTTTGTCTTCTCCACACAATCCCCATCATCATATTCTATTCCACCCATAGTGCTATATCCATGGCTCACGCTCATGTATTGCGTGAAGGTTGAAAAAGTTTGAGATTATTTAAGTATGAAACAATTGATTGGCTTGTCATCGGGGGTATAGAAGTTGGGAACATCTTTGTGTGACGAAAATGAACATAGCCTAACTATATGATTTTGTAGGGATGAACTTTCTTTTGCCATGTTATTTTGAGAAGACATGCTTGCTTTGATTAGTATGCTTGAAGTATTATTATTTTTGTGTCAATATAAACTTTTGTCTTGAATCTTTCGGATTTGAATATCCATATCACAATTAAGAAGATTTACATTGAAATTATGCCAAAGTATCACTCTGCATCAAAAATTCTTTTTTTTTTATTATTTACCTACTCGAGGACGAGCAGGAATTAAGCTTGGGGATGCCTGATATGTCTCCAACGTATCTATAATTTTTGATTGCTCCATGCTACTTTATCTACTGTTTTGGACTATATTGGGCTTTATTTTCCACTTTTATATTACTTTTGGGACTAACCTATTAACCGGAGACCCAGCCCAGAATTCGGAGTCACACTTGTTTATTCGTGATGTACTAATAGTACTAGTACCAGTAGTAGGTCATGTGCCCAACACCACACTGCCGATGTTTCCTTCCTTCCGCAGTTCCGCTCGTTTCATCATTTGTATCAGGTCCTTCTACATTCCTCGAACTATTATCCTATTCCTTTTCTGTATGTCCTCCCCCTTTGTTCTTGCCCGTCCTTCTGTTTGTTCGGTTTTTATCCATTGTTCATGTTCACCTTCTTCTTCTTTGCTCCATCTCGTCCACTATGACGGTGCAACATTCTTCGCCATTCTTCCTCTCCTATGCTTCGTTCCTTCGGCTACTTTCATCATCTTTGTCCACTGTCACATTTTTTTATACTACTAGTGGACCCGTTGCGCCAAATGGCGCAGAGGCACGCTAAATCCATGTGCCCGAAGAAAAAAAATAGCCATGGTGTAATCCCCATTAATAGGAACTCTGGTGGATTTGATGTCTACAATGAGATGTATATACATATTTTTTTATAGGACAGTCCAATTTAATACAAAATAGATGTTTTAGTTAGTTTAGTTGTAGGCAAGTACATATGATAAAAAATGGTGTCTTGTTGTCTACAATGAGATATGTCTACACATTCTAATTTGGTGGTCTAAAGTCCGATTCAATACTATGTCAAGTCGAAAGCATGTGTGTCCTTTTAGTAATCTTTTTGTATGGGAAAATACACACGCTAAGAATTGGCCTATGTACAACCAACAGGTACTTTGAAGTCCATTGATGGCCTTGGCTATGCTGTTTACAGACATAATTGGTACAGGCAATAAAAGCTTTGAACAGAATGGTCATTAGCTTTCACACACATAGCCTTCGCAAGTCTTACTGGGGACTTCTAAAGAGGAAGATAATAATACATTACGGTTAACCTCTACAGTTAGGGTAGACAAAAGGGGCGAAATGGATCACAATTCTAAAAGGACCTTGCTTAGGATGCATTCTTCCAGGGTATCATCCTAAAAACTCTCTCCTGAGGCTTCTTAAATTCTTCTCTGAGCTAATCACCCTGCGTTTGAGCCTTTCTGCCACCTTCTCAATGCTGTTAAGAGGTCCATTTATAAGCTGATCTATAGGTTCTTTCCCAGATAATTTGTTTAGTGCCCTTACATTGGATATATGATCGAAGAATCCATGCATGTATCTTGTTAGAAAGAACCAGTCCATAGTAGTTTTCTTGCTCTTATACTTAGCTAGTACCAGCCTGTTCTTGATGGACCTGGTCTTCACCTTCATTTTATTTCTGTTATACTACTTGGCTACAGCCAGCTCATGCTTTAGAGACTGATTTTCTTCATCCAGTTTCTTCATGGTGCTGTAATTGTAGTCCTTATTTCGGTCTTAGCTATGCATTTTATGTATCCACTTGCTTCCATAGCAGCTGTGTCCTCCGACATTGCATGATCGAAACACTGAATTCCAGGAATAGCCATATGACTGCCATCATCTACTGCCATCATCTTCAACATATGATGCGGGCATATGAAAAAAAACAGTCACACATACTATATTGCCATCCCATACTTTGCTTCGATATTCTGCTGCTGGAAGCTGTACAATTTCTAAAAGAACATCCAACATCATCATGTAAGGGATTTTGACCATCGGAGGCATGGCCTGTGATTTAAAATGGATGTATCAGTTGTAAGGACGTCAAAGAAGTGTAATAATTTGTTAGACGCATATTGCTATGTTAATAACCAAACTAAAATAAAAGGGTGTGCTTATATATATATATATATATATATATATATATATATATATATATATATATATATATATATATATATATATACTAGCAAACATGCCCATGCGTTGCAACGGGAGACAAAAAAGTTACACGCCAGCCAAATAAGTATGACTCAATACCCCAAATTATGAGCGTTCTCTATTTTCACATGGTGGCTCACCATGTTTCCACTTATCTTTCTTTCCACAACCTCGTTGATGATGTACGCGATATGCATGTGATCGCAATGCATTTGACGTGGTAAATCCCAAGGCAATGAGCTTGCCACTGCATGGCACGCGCGCAAGAGAATGTTTAAAACTTTAAAAACAAATTTCATGGACCACAAACTACTCCTAGCGCCTAGACATAAAAAGACTTTCCAAAAACTACCCAAATCCTAGACATGAAAGACTTTTGAATCGACGAACATTTTTTCTAATCGACAAACATTTGTTTTAAAATTTTGGGCATTTTTTAAATGCATGAACATTTGTTTTGTTCAGACGAACATTTTTTGAAATGCATGAATAGTTTTCGAATTCATGAACATTTGTTTTGTTCAGACGAATATTTTTTGAAATGCATGCATAGTTTTTGAATTGATGAACAATTTTTGAGTTAGCAAACCTTTTTTGTATCGATGAACTTTTTTTATAATTGGGGAACAAATTTTGAAAAATTGTGATTTTTTATAATTTGCAAACAGTTTTGTGAATCACCAAAAAAATTAAAACTGCGGAAAATTTATGACTTCTCGCACATTTTTTGAATTCATAAACATTCTATGATTTCTCGAATATTTTTCTCAAAACTTGCAACCTTTTGTAATTTGAAAATCTCGAATTAATTTAAAGAAGGAAAAACAAAAACAGAAATGAGAAAAGAAAAAACGAAATGAAAAAAGAATAGGGGCGTCAAGCCCCCCGGGTCGGCCCATGAACGCGTATGTGGGAGGGTGGAGGTGCGTGACAAAAAGGAAGAGGAAATAGGTCGACCCTGGGGATCGAACCCGGGTCTGCGCGGTGGAGAAGATATGCTTCAACCACTGAGCTGCTAGAGGGTCTGTGACATGCGCGGGGTATTAGTTTTATAAACTTTTGTGTGCGACGATGATTTTGAAAAAACGAATCGTTTTCTTGACTTATGAGTGGCATAGCGGGTAATTTATAGCAACTTTAAGGGTATTTTTTTTACGGACGACCAGAAACTCTATTTGCTTTATTATTATTAAAAATAAAAATTAAAAATAAAAATAAAAAAAAGGTAGAGATAGGATAAATGTTTCCTACAAGCAGTGGTAGTTACCACCACTTGCATTTTGTATGTTGTATGTAGTATCAGTCGGAACCGAGAGTACGTACGTGTAGTATGTAGTATATAACAATGATTAGGTAGTATACATACTAAATTTTAGGTAGTATGTACCATTTTTTGAGTATGCTCATTTTTACGTACAAATATGTATGTATTTTACAAATATAACAAAAACTATGGGCTCATATGCAATTTTTTCATGTAACTTGCTTCGAAATATCTTAGATATAGTATATGAACATATTTAAAATAATAAATTAGTATATATAGTACCACATGGTAGTATATGAGACATGTAGGGTAACTACCACCGGGTGGTAGGATAGATTTTCCCTATATATATATATATATATATATATATATATATATATATATATATATATATATATATATATATATATATATATATATATATATCCATTCAAACCAGAGAATATAAGATGACTGGCTGATAACTAATAAGACACCAAATCAGATTCAGCCAGCTAAAACTTTGATAGCAAAAAAAGCATTTTGAATAAGCTAAGCAAAACTAACACCACACTTGTTGCTATAGCATCAATCATATGATCAAATTCAAGGATAAGGGAACAAGAAAACAAGATAACTAATTTACCCTGGACTGTATTTTTAACTTTACAACTTTATGCGGAAGATGCCGATGAAGGCAAGTTAGGATTAGACAGTAGGCATTAGTTTGCCTTGAAATTGTAGATAATCACTTGCATTGCAACAAATGGAATAGTTTTTTCTTAAACTCATGAACTACCTTGTAACATGATAGAACATCTGATAGCAAGATCTCTTTCTGATGTGCTCAAATCATGATAATACTGGGCATATTATTTTTAGATGAAGATGCTAGTACTCGTTTTCATGGTTCAGATTTCGGCTTGCTGACTGCTGTCACTACAAAACTATGAATATATTTTTCTTTAAAGGACTCCATGGCATCAACACGTAGTTTCCATGGCAAGCTTACTCTGCTCAAATTATGTTTGTTACATAGAAGAAACATGCATAGAAAAAAAAGTCCACAACAGATAACTAAAACATTGGTTGTTATCAACTGTGATCACCAACCTCACAACGATGCTATGAATTCTCATACTCAGTGTAATATATCGCATCTGACGAAAAGTGGCTTTGGACTTCTTCCAGCCTACCACTTCATCATGTACTACCTATTCAAAATAGCAAGAGTGTATAGTAAGAAACTGGACAAGAACCATCCCCTGGAAGCTCCTGTTCTACCCCAGCAAGAACAGACACATCTTCTGCGACCGTACGTAGGTACGAAAGCGCCGGCAAAGCACACCAAGGCACCAGGCTTGCAAAACAGGTATAACGGTCGAAATAAGAGCAGACATCCCGCTCACACGCAACCACCAAATATAAGCATAAAACGGAAGTCACACGAGACTGAAAAATAAGACGACCCCTGGATAGATCCGGAACAGAGAGACGGTCAGTCAATCAACAACCATGACAACATGCACAAAAAGATAAATATATCTTGAGCCACAGATAACGCACATGCATTGGAAAAGGAGAGCAAATCTTGAGCATCAGCAGCAGGTTGCAGATGCAGAAACAGAACAGTTCTTCCAACCTACAGAATGCACATGGACAGAACCATAAGAACATAGTAGGCATAATAATGTAGGCATAGAGCGCATCTAGTCCATCAACCGCCAAAAATACATATGGAAGTCCATTTAGTAAACGCAGAGCAGCGTGATGGCATCGGAATAATTCTTTTTACCAAAGGAAATAACATTGCTCATTATATTAAGACACTATATTCCCAATTCCTCTGCCTCCTGAACTGGGACTGCACACAATTAACAACAATATCTGACATAGAGGTTGATAAAGCTTATTATACTGTCTAGACTGTACTGTTTGATTCCACACCCGCGACTAAGATCAACTTCTTTATTAAAATGTTGCTTTCTCAGGTGGATCATCTAGAGCCTAAAGAGGAAAGTATGCTGAAGGTCCCTAGTTATAGCAGTCATGTGCAGTTTGTTCTGTTGAAATCCTTTGCCTATCCTCTTGAAGAAGGGTTTGACGAGATTACTGTCGCAACAACAAGAACTGAAACAATGCTTGGCGATAAAAACATAGCCGTTCATCCTGAGGATAAAAGGTATAAGCATCACCATGGAAAGCATGGCATTCACCCGTTCAATGGCTGAAAACTCAAAATAATCCGCGATGCTGTTAGTGGAACCCACTTTTGGTACTGAAGACGACAAGCAAGCGATATTAAACTTCTCTATCCATGAAGCATAGCAACATACACATAATAATGGCTTGGGATAATGAATAGAAAACCCCAGAAGCTAAAACAAATAGTAGAATTTCATATGGAATACCATAGGCATCAAATTGCAATATTCACCTTAAATCCAAAATGGGCAGCTGAATTTAAGTACGAAACAAGAAGTGGAAACAGTGCCCAGCGTAGCTGAACTGAAGAAGGACCTCATCTACAATCCAATAATAAATTCCTAACATGACGGCATGAAAGACCCCGCCACAAGAACTCACGTCTGCTGGGGGAGTGATAAAGGAAATATATCTGCAAAAAAAAGACTAACTGGGCAGCACCAAATCCTGTTTCCATGAAGCTATAAAAACACAAGAACTCATGTCTGCTGGTAGTGTTATAAAGGAAATATGTGAATATGTACATGTAAGGTTGCCTCATTTCTGAAAACACAAATCCACCCTAACTGAAAGCACATGAATAAAATGCAGATTCTCTCTTCTTTGAAGATGTTACATGACTCGGCATCTTCCTTTAGGAAAGGACAATAGTAGAGAATCAATAGTGCAATCAAGATCTGTAGGTAAACAAAGAAAGAATTTTGGTCACCACAAACCTCATTTAGCCTCGTTGTGATCTCTTATCTTCCTCATGTTTACATCAATCACAAACAGGAGCATCAAAATGAGATAACAAAGCTTAACAGGAGGGAGAAAAATCACCTTGATCTTCTTCAAATCTCTGGCTAAATTCTTCTTATTCTTCCCTTTGTCCTCAGATCTGCACACGTCTATGTATAGATAACTAATCAGTTTTGCTAAAGCACAAGTTTAAAAGTGAGTGATGGAGGAAATTAGAGGCAAAGAGAGGAGCACCTCGGCAAGATTCTCGAGGAAGTCCCCTTCCACTTCCCCCACTGCAGCCGATGCGATCGTCCATCGATCTATCTCCATGCTTGGTGGTAGTCGGTGGGGAGTGGAAGAGGAAGGTGAGGTCATGGCGTACCGTACAAGATCTCGGCCTTCCTTGCCATGGCCGATTTGATTGTGCCGGAAGCCATGGGTGGTTGGGGAGAACGAATTGGAGGACGATGTTGAGCACAACCGTTCCTCACCATCGACCAACTCGGCTAGTGCACAGCGTCCAGGCGCCGCAGTCGCTCCAATGCTCGCCGCCGCTGCCGCCGCCGCAGCCAGCATCTTACTGCCGATGTGAAGTGGAGAGCCGGGAAGGTGGAGGGAGGAGGAAGAGAGAGGAGGAGACGAGAGGGTGCTAGGTTCGGTCGGCTCGGGAACGCACGTCGCGTGCGGTGCGGGAGGAGACGCGCACAGGATTGGACGAAGAGTCAGCCAGGCTGCCAGGCCCCTCTCTCCAGTGGCCGACGAGACGCAGCCTCTCACCGCAACTAATACACCAGACAGACACATGGGACCAAAAGGAAATGAGCCCCACCGGCCATATGCCTACGCAGCTGAAACGAACGTGCACACCCAGCCGCACGACGCACGTCTCCCGCGTAGCGGCGCGTCAGGAGTCGCTGAAAATGGTTCACCCAGCCAATCAGGTAAGAGGCCGAGCCCACAGGTCATCCTCCCATGTGAATCCACCGTGCGGTCAAAACGAATGAAAATTCTAGCAAAGATCCAACGTCAATGAAGCCAAGAAAGACCAGTTTGACCAGCATCCAACAGACGAAATCGAAGCAAATTGAGGGAGCATTCTGGAGCCAACCTTGTAGGTTAGAATTTCACAACATAACACTTTTTTCTTTCTTTTTTGCATGGATCAAATTTGAATTTCACTTCTGTGAAATTACAAATTACAAGAAGGCGCCGTTCACGAAGGCAACCATTCCTGATTTCAGAAGCCCACCACCACCCTCCACTCAAAGTGACACATCACCATCTGAACTAAAGGCTTGCAAATACTAGTCCAAATCAGGTCATCGAGCGACCCAGCAAATATGGTTTCATTACAGTAAAATTGCAAAAGCAATAAGCCCATACATAACAAAGGTCAAAGTCGGACAACAAACGGATGCTTCCGTTATGCAGACAGGCAAAACTTCGATGCTCGCTGATGCTTTACAGACTTGTATTTGTATAATTATGAAGCCAATTGTATCATATTTGGTTCAAAGATATCATCAAAGCCCAGTTCATGAATAACAGGAAAAGAAAAATAACTCCATTCACTTGCTTCAGTTAGCTCCAGCTCATGACACATGGTTGAGCATTTGTCGTCTCACAACGCGATTTGCCTAGTAAAAAGAACAAGAATAGACCATCATTGGAATTGTAAAGGAATTGCAGTAACCATGTATGTACTCTTCAGTGGGTTATTGGATTACTTGAAGGTGGCAAGCGGTGATCCTGCAGTCGTGAAGTAGTCAGACAGATCGATATTCAGGTCGTCGTACATGCTCAGGAATGGATGAGCCTGGACATCGGAGGCAACAGATACAAGAAATGGATCAAGATCAGTCAGCCAGCTAATGATGCTTTCAGAAGAACATACAAAATTGCGAAGCAAACAGAAATTTCCTTACTGATAGGGTTTGGGCAGATGACCTATCTGCAGCATTTTTTTGGATACTGAAATCCAAAAGGAAATAACAAAACAGATATTAGCCTTCTTTCGGACACTGATGTTCCATAAATAAATAAATAAAAGATCAATTACTCTGCCCACAGATGAGATGAGAGAAAAACAAAAAATATCTGGAAGTTCAGATAATACGTGTCTGCAAGCATATAATGGTATTGTACCTAAGCTCATACTTTAGAGCTCTAGATCTAAAAATTGCAAATATTGCCCGAGTAACATTGATTAACAAAGGGGGTTCAATGGAGAAGCACAAATACCAAGCAGAAATGAATGAACAGAACTCTGGTGAAAACTGGTCTGATGGTGCAGAAGGTGATGGTTGGTCGACAACAGCTTCAAGAAGTTCATAAAAGCTTTCACGAGGAGGATATGGGAAATTGCCAGTGGCACATTCCAGCATAACTAGGCCCAAGCTCCAGATATCACTCAGATGACCATGTTTCTGCCCACTGATTCTTTCAGGCTGTCAAGAGTATACATTTTACACTGGTTAGCTGAAACAAAAAAATTGGTGAACATCTTTTCATGCCACACTGGAAGGCATGTCTACATAATTTAAACAAACTTTCACTCACCGCCATGTAGTTAAATGTGCCAGTAAATGTATCTCGCTGTGCAGAAGAACTAGAAATGATGGCACTAACACCAAAATCTGATATCTTTACTTCACCCCTATGATTTATCAATATATTCGATGGTTTCAGATCTCGGTGTATAACGCGCTTCTCATGATGCAAGTACATCAGTCCTTTCAACACCTGCACAAGGAAGTTGCAATTGTCAATTGAAAAGGTCCATGTCATTTTAAGGTGACAATTCTGATAGCAAACAAAAAAGTAGGGAAAACTATGTGGTTGATTGTGTGACATTTCACTGGCCTGCTTACAAATTGCAGCCAGGTAGGCCTCTGGAACGGTTCTAACAGCCTTGAGGAAATCAGCGAGAGAGCCACCATCCATGTACTCCAAAGCAATAGAAATAACACCATTGACATAGAAACACTGATAGCACGTGACAACATACTGGCACTGTGTAAACAAGCTTATTTTCAACTCCTGGGCCATCTGCTTGCGTATGCTCTCCTGAATATTGAGCTGTATAACCTGCAGGCATGACAACATACACCAATGGAGGTGAAGACCCTTTGTAACAGATATGTAAAATAGCAGAGAGGATAGTTACAGAAAGAAGTTGAAGGAACCAAAAATGCATAGCAAAGATTTAAAGAAGAAGCATCAAATAATGTATGTTTGAGACAATACCTTGAGAGCAAAAAACTGGCCAGTCCATTTGTGGCGCACCAATTGCACGGTCCCGCTATTACCTTTCCCGATCACTTTGATTGAATCTAGATCGTCTATGCTCAACTGATGATTATTATCCAAAGGCTTGATACGAGGAGCCTAGAGAAGTCGTGTATGTCAACAGAAAGAAGGTGAGACAAAGACTAGATAAATGAAGAGTATAATAAGTTCAGAACAGGAATGCAATTAGACAATTCTCAAAACAAAAATGGGTGCAGAGAACACTCTTCCAGTATAAGCAAGTGAGCATGAGCATTTCCGGATAAATATGACCAACCACTGGATGCATGATAAATGGCATCAGTAATAAACTGCATGTGAGGATATCCCCACATGAAAGATGACCGCATGTATTCCACCACCTAAGGGAAATAAAATAAATCCTAAATAGTAAATAGTAGTACTCCCATCATTTTTCCTAAAAAGTTATTCTGAAATTAGGGGATAGGAAACCCCTGCTCCCTGCCCTCTGATCCAATCAGACGTCCCACTTTTTTCTGCTCATGTATGCAAGGCCACTATCAAAAATATTCCCTCCGTTCCTAAAGATAAGTCTTTTTTAGAGATTTCTGTATGGACTACGTATGGATGTATATAGACGTATTTTAGAGTGTAGATTCACTCATTTTGTTCCGTATGTTAGTCTATATTGGAATCTCTAAAAGAGACTTATATTTAGGAATGGAGGGAGTAGAGTTTTACTACATCTATACAAGGCCGCCATCTCTTCTTGAGAAGAAATGATTAGATTTTTGCCTGAATGGCTGGTCTGAAAAAGGGACATAATAATTTTTGACCGAAAATAAAATAAAATCAAAATTAACGATAGTGCGTATCATTATTTTTCCTAAATCGTTGTTCTGAAAAGGTAACCACCGGAGGACAGGAACCCGCTGCTTGGCACCTGCTGCCAATCCAATCACGCATCCGGAAAGAAATTTTAAATCTGTTGATGACATCAACGAAATTACAAAAAAACAAAAAGAACAGTACAGGCTGTGTACCAATCTGCCAGCCAGGCCCAGCCCTGCGTGTCCAGGACAAGATGGGTTGGGGAATTTTAATTTTGGACCTAGGGGGGGGGGGGGGGGGGGGGGGGGGGGGGTGCCTGACCGGGTTGAGTGGGCCGGCTTACCTCGCCTTCCTCGCTCTGCGGGACGATGCGGAGGCCGTCCTTGTTGACGAGCAGGTCGCCGTCCTTGAAGGTCCCGCTCTGCGTCCTGCCCCGGTGACCACAACCGGAATCGAACCGATCAGCACGGCGACGCGCCCGAAGAATGAATGAATGAATGAAAGAAAGAAACGGGCAGAAGAGGGGTGGGGGCGGCCGGAGCTTGATTGCTTACAGGAACTTGCCGATGGTGGAGTCCTGGGAGGGCAGCGCGAGCTTGCCCGGCTTCTTCATCGGCGTCGGCGGCGGCGCCCGGCCGGCTCGCTCGTGGACGGACGGGACGGGCGCGGGCGGACGGCCGGAGCTTGCTAGGTGGAGAGGGGGGACGCGGAAGGTGGGGGGAGAAAAACGGCGGGTGGGGGTTGCTCTGCTTTGCTGAATTGCTGTGCTGCGCTTGGCTGGGCTGGTGACGAGCGACGAGCGACGAGTCCTGGTCCACCTCGT
Organism: Triticum aestivum; assembly: GCF_018294505.1. Taxonomy (NCBI): domain Eukaryota; kingdom Viridiplantae; phylum Streptophyta; class Magnoliopsida; order Poales; family Poaceae; genus Triticum; species Triticum aestivum. Next base: position 673,599,736 of record NC_057803.1, read on the forward strand.
CTGCACTTTGACCTTTCTTCGCTGTCAAATTGCGCATTACGGTACCACGTAATTCTACGGATTAAATGGCTGGCGCAATGGGGACAACACTCGGGCACGTGCGTGCCCCGTCAACGGCTTGGTTGGAAAAACACATATACTACGAGCAAGTACACATTGTACACACCGCTCGCCTCGGTAAGGTGAGGTGTGAACAACGGCTAAGGCTGGTCATAGTGGGGAGTAACTTGGAGTAGTAACATGCATACATTACTACTCTATGTTACTACTTTTATAGTGGGAAGTGTCGTATGTGTAGTAACATACACATGTTTATTTATTGTCTTGTAGACACATTTTGCATTGAAAAACGCTATGTGATGGTAACATATTAGGTTACTCTATTTGCCTCTTTCTTCATTAACTATTTGTCACATCATCATTTTTGCTTATGTGGCATCTATGTTACTACCACTATGAGCACCCTAAACAAAGAAAGCTTGGTAGTAATAGTAGCACACACCGTTCTCAAAAAAGAGAGGGAGAGAGAAAGATGGGAGTAGGACTGCAGCGTCATGTCATCTTTGGATTTTATTACACGATGATCCGGTTTTTCCCTTGTGCTTGCAGAGACGGATATAGGACAGAAATGCTTGCAAAATGTTTCAAGCCACGGACGGCCTTTTTCTTCTTCTTTTGGGGTCCTTGTGAAACATAACGCAAAAGCCCGTACACAGGAAAGAGAAAAAAAAAGCCTAGTGTGATTTTTGAAACTTTATGACGTGAACTATGTGCGATCGTCCACGGACTTTTGTGGATTTTCTCTGGACGGGAAGGGCGTCGACATCACCCTGTTGCTGGCCCGCTGATGCAACTACTCCCTATGTAAACTAATGTAAAATTGCTTGCCATACGATTCATTTCTATCTCTACTACGTATCTCTTATACTCCCTCCGTCCCAAAATAAGTGATTCAACTTTGTACTAACTTAGTATAAAGTTAGTATGAACTTGAGTCACTTATTTTGGGACGGAGGGAGTACTACTTAAAAAAACGTCATTTCAAAAAAAACTTAAAAAGAACATAAGCTTCCCATGTTTACTTGCCTTCTGAACCAATTCTACTTTATTTTACTTACCAAACTTTTAATCAAAATATAAAGTAATTCATAGTCAGAATTTGATGAACATTTATCTACACAATCATATTATTATTGACAGATAAATCATAAGCTAACGTACTATAATATATATATATATATATATATATATATATATATATATATATATATATATAGAGAGAGAGAGAGAGAGAGAGAGAGAGATGAAAAATCCTTTCTACCATCGCTTGTAGTTACCACCATCCCCACTGCCATTTGATTGCATCAAGATCTGTGCCTGTCGTGGGCACTATAAAATCTATGCCCGATCAGTTTGTTGGACTGAGCTTCCGAATTTTCTGGGTCGCCCCACCTTTTCTCTTGCCGTTTATATATTTCAGTCTTGTATACACGCTGACTCAGGATAAGGCAATACGGTTAGATCTCTCTCTCTCTCTCTCTCTCTCTCTCTCTCTCTCTCTTAAAATCCGCGTGAGAAGAATTCGATCTGAAAAAAGGAAGGTACACAGCATCACATCGGTGGTTCCATGCATGCGTGAGGCCAATTGATATTTGTTTTTCTTGGTCTGAGTGTATCTAAACTAATTAGAAAGTATTTATTGGAGGTAGAAGTCCCGGTTGAATGCTAATTGTTGTTACTTCACCTGATCTTTTTATTAGGGATGGCTGAAGAGGAGTATCAGCGGGGAGGCGGCCAGAACGATGATTCCATCTGCAAAGGCTGACCCAACATGGACTTGATGCGTGACTATGGTTAGCGGCTGCGGCGAGAGCGGCAATCCGGCACCTACGCATGTGTGGTGAAGACATGCTCCAACGGCAATATCCGCCATAATTTCATGCAAATCTCGTTGGCATTGGCACATATGTGGCATGCTCTTGAGTCCGTAAATTCATCTATGAAGTGTATAATAGTACAATTTGTAACCAAATTTGTAACCATCACGTGTGACATGTATATGTACATTATTTTCCGTATGCCCTCCAAACCACATTTTGTAGATACTCCATACTGCTTCTGTATGATATATACTCCATACTGCTTTTGTATGATATATACTCCATACAACTATGCAGTACATACTCCATACTTTTTGTTGCGAATGAGATACTCCATACTACATGTTGCAGATACTCCATACAATTTTGTAAGACATACTTAAAGAAAAACAATACTAGACTAGTGAGCTACAAGGGCACATTAGATGGAAGAAACTACAAGGGCACATCCCTACATGTACATAGGTGCTTGATCGACTATGATATGCATAAATGTATAAATACTATCATGCATGTATCATGGTTGTAAACTTTATAACGATCGAATAGATGGAGGCATCCTCAGGAGCAGTGGCGAATCTTGGAGGAAAATCAAGGGCAGGCTCAAAGTCAAAGGTGTGAAGAAAAATTCATCAAGTCTTAATTCTTTTGTTCAAGAAGGCTAGAATTTGCCATAATACTACTAGGAACATGTACTATTAACTACTAATCTCTATTTTGCATTGCTGGAGGGCAGGCTCAAGCCTATTAAAGCCTGCCCAGTTCATTCGCCACTGCACAGGAGCACACAGCTGAGAGAGAAGAACAAAAAAATACAGAGGCACTCACTGACAACGATGGCGGTGTACACGGTACACCAGAGGAATTATAAGAAGGCGTGCGTATACGACTCGGCTGTTGGATTCCACCCGCGCGCTACAGGTCGCCGGTGGTGCGAGTGCCATGGCAAGCAGGGAAGAGGGAAGGGTAGCTCTCACGCCGCCTCACCACCCAATTTGGGAGGCGCACACATACCCCACTACCCATCCCGCCCACATGGAAATACCGTGGAAAATGCGAGCCCCGGCTCCTCCTGTCCTCTCGGCCGAGTTGAGCCATCAGTATCATCATCATCAACCAAGATGTAAACATTAAAGGCTAAACCGGCTACATATAGGCACCAGCAAGTGATGTGCTGCTACATGCAAATCTTGTCTGTGCATACTGTACATGGCAAGTCTAGTGTCAAGAGATGCTCAGCTCACCTTCGGAAAGTCACTGTGTTCTTTGTACTACCATAGCGTGATTGAATAGATCAAAAAAATTATCAAAAAAGCTAGAATTTTCTACTGCATTTTTGTAATTATTTTAAACATGGGTGGATAGTTCGTACGCGAAAAAAGCCTGTTTACACAGCAAGTCTAAGAGAAGAAAAAAAAAGTGAGGTGAGAAGAAAAGCTCATCAAGATGTACTACCAAACTTCTAGAGAAAATCAAGACTGCGATTTTGCAAACAAGTAATCACGGCGCTGGAAAACACCAGCATTCTAGACGTGCTAGCTTTGGGGGCGACGACGATGCTACAGCCTGCAGACACCTGCAAGCTCAAGCCACAGATAAAGATGAAGACAACAAAAAACCGATAAAACATTCGCGGTCCAATGGCTAACCGACGTGCTGGGGTTTCTCTGCAAAACCCCAAACCACGTCGCGCCAGTCGCCTCCTTCGGGAAGCTCCAGCAGAAACAACCGTCGACGTCCCGCCTTCGTCTCTAAGTGCTCAGATTCCACAGCAAAATCAACGGCAAGTCCAGCGAACCTGAGCAACTTGGTCTCTTGCGGTTCCTGTCCCCAATTGACACCTCTGGACTCTGGTGGCTGTATCAGGCCCCGGCTACAAGATGCCACTCCCCAGCATCACTAGTGGCAACCCCCAGGATGTCAGACAGATTGTACTCTACCTACTGCCACTGGAGTTGCAAAGACAGTAACAGTTTATGCATATCATTTCCAACATATCCGCCCGCAAAAAATGTGACGCAGGAACACGCCGAATGTCATATCATTTCTAGCATATCCACCCGCGAAAAATGTGACGCGGGAACACGGCGAATGTGCCCAGTAAGGCAGGTGGGTATCAGGCAAGTCTGTCTAGCTAGCCAATCTCCAGCTGACAAAGGCCCATCACAGGTTGCTACTACAGGCTGAACGAACATAGCTGATCTACAATGGCCCACTGCCTACAATACACCTGCTGGCAAAGGGGGGAGATATATAGATGACGGTGATCAGCGAGCGCTAAGGCGTTTCCGATCTTCATGGGCTGGCGGAGGTCGGAACGGGAACCTTGCGAACTGGATCTTAAGGAACGGGCCGTCGACCTTCCTCTCGTCGAAGCGGTATTCTGCAAAACAACAAATGTTGATGTTCAGTCTGTGCGGCCCAGAATCGCTTATTCTTAGAAGTTGGTTCTAGCAAATACTACTTGGTTTTTTTTTGTTTTTTTTTGCATGTGTTGATACATGAATAGCAAACATACAGAGACAACATTTGGTTTTGTATATTAAATGTGTAAGACACATGTGTTTTCAATACTTGCAAAGCTCCTATTGACACTTTATAAGTATGCTGTGATTATTCTTGTTCAAAAAAAAAGTTAATGCCTACACTAAAAGATATACTTCCTCCGTTTCTAAATATAGGCCTTTTTATAGATTTCAATAAGAACTACATACAAATGTATATAAACATATTTTAGAGTGTAGATTCACTCATTTTGCTCCGTATGTAGTCCGCATTGGAATCTCTAAAAAGACTTATATTTAGGAACGGAGGTAGTATGAAGGAACATAGAGTGAAAGTATCAAAGCAACAAATGCACGCCACTGAAACAAGAACCTTGGAGAGCCTCCATAGCAGTCCCTGCACATTTTGCGTCACTGAACTCCACAAAGCACAGAGCATAAGCCTTGTCACCACTCTGCAAGAGGAAAGTGGTAAAAAAGTGAGTTCGAAATCGGGTTAAAAAAGGACATTTCACCAGTAATAAGGGGGCTCGACTCTGCAAATGTAGACAAGCAGAAGTAGCTATTTGTTCATTAACCAAGAAAATGAGGTAACGCGTTGCAGTTGACACAAAATACCAAGATAAAGTTCAGGAATAAAAACTTGACGCAATTTGACATCCATAATTTCTGTTACTTTTAGAGCCTTAGGTACTCAAAACCTATAAGTAATAACAATTAATTTCTGTCCTAATATCCCACGTACTTTTTCAAATAAATATGCTTCATTGCAATTGCTTACATTTCACCACATAAACGTATACTCCCTCTGTCCCAAAATAAGTGTCTCAATATTGTACTAGCCCTAGTACAAATTTGTACTAAGCTCAAGACACTTATTTTGGGACGGAGGGAGTATTTAGCAAAATGGGGTTCTCATACAAATTCGCACGTGCACGGGTTTGTAAGTGAATGGGTGACTGATTATGAACTACCCAACTGTTTGGAGTGTGGAAAAAATGATGCATTGGAAAAAGCACGGGACATACACGTCTGGGCTCCTTGTGCACAAGTCTGAGGTCCTTGAAGCCAACGAAAGGACGGAACAAATCTTCCAGAGGAAGTTAAGGTTGCAAATGGAACTAATGAGACACAAAAATATGATGCAGAGAATACTGATTACAAAGGATACGAGCTACTTCTCTCCTGGTGCAATCAGTTGGGAGACCATCAACAAAAAGAATGTTGGATTCATCTTCTGATGGCCGATCGACGATCAAAACAGGTTTGGGGCGCTCAACTTCCGGAATACTGACACTTTTGCCAAGTGAAGAACTTCTCTGGACTAAAGCTGGGTCTTCCAAAGGGCTAGGTCCTCGCGGCCTAGCTCCAGCCGGCAGTGCACCCAAGCCAACCAAAGCAGGATGGCTCACGCCTGCTGGAACATCCAAACCATAAGCAGGATGGCTCATGCCTGTGGGAACATCCAAACCATAAGCAGGATGGCTCACGCCTGCTGGAATATCCAAACCATAAGCTCTTGACTGTAATGGTACCTGTGGATCAAAACAATGTGCTGTGTGACAAACCAAAAAGGTATTTACCTTGCTCTTGCTAGTAACTATAAATCTGCTAAAGTCAAGTTGTCTTACATCAACTCTAGGTACATTTGGTATTCCTCGTAGAGCAGCCATTTTTGAAGCATAATAGGATGATTCCTCAGGTGGAACATACCCAGGATAACCGCCCAGTGGAACTGCTTATAAAACAAAATTAGCCCATGGCAACAAAATCCATGTTAGGCATTTATAATGCGGTATAAGTGTCATTTTCCACATCAAAAGAGAAAGAAAAGGAAATAAAGAGATAAAACAGAAGGTACGTCTCATCAAAACAGGCATATATGCATGTATATGAATGCAAACTACATACAACTTCCTACATTCATCTTTCACCATGTATAAATATGTCCATGGAGTTTTGCTTATTCTTGCACTTCTGACAACTCAGCAACTTCGACAATCTATCCAAACGAATGCAACTGAAGTAGCCACTAAGTTGATTGAACAATGGGTCCACTGTCCACAGTTGGCACGAGGGAGTGCTTCCAAAATTACAACTATATATACACCATAACTATATCTTGTGTTCCAACATTCAATAGACAATAGTATAATCATAAAAAAGGTAACAACTATCAACGGCAAACTGCCTTGACAACCATAGAGGTTCTTCCTACCTATAAAGTTCAATTCAAGAATGATTTCCATGGACCACATGGTATCAGATACGACATCACATTCCCTCAAAAGAAAAAAAAAGGTACAACATCACATTAACCCTCACAACATAAACCGCCTGATTCAGGGCAATCTTACACTCCACTATCTTTTAGCACACTTCATATTCCTCCAAACCTACTTACCAAAGCCAGTTCCAAATAGCAAAATGCTCACATGGATAGCGGGAAAGCTATCCTTTCCTTCCCCGCGATCACCTAAAACCGAACAAAGAACACTCTATGACACGAATAAGCAATTGGTACCAAAGGGCCAGGATTTGTGGTAACCATGTTTACTGGAAAATACCAGAAGTTACCATGCGGAATTTTCAAATGAATTTCCAAATTTCCTGAAAAGTTTATAGGAAAACTGTGACCGCAAGTTTTACACATATGCAACCATGGTGCAGTGGTAGCTCGCTCTTGGTGTCCCCTTGGAACGTGAGTTCGACGTGCTTATCCCACACCTCTAGTTTTTTTAATCTTTAGATGATTAAATCTTGTTGCGCGCACAAGTGACGGTAAATATCGAACATAGTTTGCTAAAAAAAAGTAACATTGGAGGATTCGTACCGGTGACGTCCCGCTTGCAAACGCGGGGAGCTACCGCTATGGACATGTGCGAAGATTAGCATCAAATTGAGATACTAACTTATTCATCACCGGATTTGGTACTAAAATTGGACAACATTAAAACGATTCGGTATCTTTTTGTCTGGCAACACGTTTTCTGGAGGGGGGGCGGTAAATGCCGTTACTCTTGTGGGATACGATTCACGTGCGCTCCGTGATTACTCTTGCCGTGAAGAGCCGTAACTCATCCAGGTCAACACAAACTCAGACATCACAGGTCACACCTATCTGGACCATAGAGGTATATATACACCATCAACCATGCCCTAGCAGTAGCAGTAGCAGTTGCAGTGTGGTATGGGATGCTGCTAAAACTCGCCGCGGGCTAGAAACTAATCAACTCAACGGAACAACCTGACCACCGAGCACTGGCAGATTGACACCGATCCAGAATACACACAGATTCATCCGAGTCGAACAAATTTTACCGCAACAAAGGTTCCCCTCCTCTGCAATCAATCTACAGCCCAATTACCCAAAACCTCACCATGCACGAACTAACTCTACAGACGGACCAAGGGGCGGCAACCCGCGCCACTCCCAACACCCATCGTCTAGAGATTCGTCTCCCCGACTCGAGAATCGATCGCGCGGAACAGGAGACCCGGTTGCGTGGGGGTCCGGGCGACGCGTACCTCTGTCGTGAGAGGAGGACGGGAGGTACGAGCGGTAGGGATCCGCCATGGGGGCGGCGTCCGGCGGGGGCGAGGGCGGGGGCGGGGGCGGGGGTCGGCGGAGGTGCTGGGCGGCGGCCGGCGGCGAGCGGGCGAGCCAGCAGGGGTTGGGTTTGGGTTTGGGTGGAGGTGGGGCGACTTGGGGGATCCCTGGACTGTCTGTCTTGTTGGTGCGCCGTGTCTGTCTGGGCTTGTTCGTCTAATCAGGACACGGCCCAGATCTCAGTTTTTATTTAAAACAACGGTCCAGTTCTCTCCGTGGGGCCGCGTAAGCATCCAGAAAATTCCCCCCAAAAAAGAAGATATCGAAAATATGCCTCAAAAAAACATTTCGAAAATGAAAATATTCATATTTGGGGATCAGGCCCCTAATTCACCACTTGTATCGGTTCGACCGTTTGTGTCTTCATTTATAATATAAAGGGGGGGGGGGGGGGGGGGGAAAGCCTGTTTCCAGAGATCACCCCCCTAACCGGTGATTGTATATTACACTAATAAGATAAGAAAAAACGTTATCATTCCCAAAGACTTCATACTTTTGTGTGTGGTAAAAAAGGGAAGTGGTGTTCATATGCGGTGTGATTCTTGCTCATGGTATGACAAGTTCTTGTTGACTCGTTGTGCCAAAAACATGTATATTTATCATCCCTGCTTCTTTTCCTCATATTCCACTCTTCTCATTTTCACCCACCTTTGCCTGCCAACTCTCATCTGTGTGGTCTAATCCTTCTCGTCGATTGGGTTGTCACAATCTAATATTGAGAGCGGACCCCCCCCCCCCTTCCTCTAACATCTCGACCGATCTGTAACATATACATATGTGGGAGTACATTGCGTTGGATGTGATTTTCGCTTTGGTGAATTCACGCAACATTCGATTGCTAAGTTGGATCGGCTTGGAGTGTGAGCAACGATGCTAGCCAAGCCCTTCGGCTAAGACCCGCCATGTTCTCATGTCATGGAGGAGACCATTAATGAGGCCAATACTTGTTGTGCACAATCTTCAAGTAGATCGACAACCAGAAGCACCATGAGGGTCAACTACAATTCAATCCCCATATACCACTCAAACTATGGGGCCTACGCAAGCAACTCGATCTCATGCGGCCAACATCAATGAGGCCCGCGGGACGCTAGCCCGAGATAGCGTCCTCAGACCCGCCGCATACAGTGAGCTCCTATTCAGCGCACTGGACGATTGGGGAAAGGTGCACTGCGCACCCCTGGCTCTCCCACGCTCGAACTTGAGATGGCCCAGGTGCGGGGCTCCCTTGTTTTTTTGGTATTTTGTTTTTTGCTTCTTAAAGAAATTTTGAGATTTGAAAAGAAGTTTATAATTTCAAAAAATATTCACTAATGCAAAAATGTTCACAAATTCAAGAACAATCATTTTTTGGATTTGATGAACATTTTTAGAATTTTGGTTAAATATTTTGAATTTAAATGCATTATTTTGGATTTTTACGAATTTGATGAACAATTTTCAAAAATTGACGAACAAATTTTGGATTCAAGAAGATTTTTTGAATTCTACGAACAAATTTTAATTTAAGAACATTTTTTGAATTCTATGAAAATTTCTGAATATGACGAACACTTTTTAAAAATTCATGAACATTTTTCATAATGATCAACATTTTTTGAATTTGATGAACAAAATTGAATTAAAAAATGTTCACCCCAATTTTAAAAATGTAAAAAAACAAAAAGACAAAAAGAAAGACAAAGCAAAAATTAAAAAGATGGGAAAAAAGAAAAAGAAAAGAAGAAAGAATAGAAAAAGAAAAGAACCTTCCCAGAATCAGGATGAGCTAGATGAGCCAGATTACGATTTTTTATTTATTTTATTTTTTCTATACATTTCTATATGACCCAACAAGTAAAAATAGACTAAAAACGCTCAGTGCGTCAAATAGCAGACGTACTAGCGGGTCTGGCGTGCCGGTGGGCCGATCCGATTAGTAGCTGGGCCGTGCCTGGGCTGCGACCTCCCGCCCGTGGGTCAACACGGCACGACCCAGCTATTAATCGTGTCGTGCCAGGCACGTTTACCGCGTGCCGCCCTGTTTGGCCAGGTATGATACCAATATTACCTGAGCCCGGCCCGAAAACAAGCATGAACCTCGAAAGCCCGAAATCACTAATTAAAGAGTACTCCTTGAGGAGATCACTCCAACTTCTTCAGGTTGCGACAAGTGGTGCGCTGCATGTGCGCCACTTGTCGCAACCTGGAAGTTTTCCCTTTTTTCGTAGATCCGTTTATTCAAAATGTTTTATCTCTTAAATCGTGCTTCAAATCTTGAACCGCTTTAGCCATTGGTTTCCTTGCGTCGAGATCTTCAAAACTAGATCCCATGTTGATAGGTTTTGATGAACTTTATTTTCACGAAAAAATCGGACGAAAAAAACCGACAAAAAAACCGAACTGGGAACACGGGTTTTTTTTCCTTTCCGAAAGAGGCACATCCGTGCCTCTACCTCTGGTGGAAGCAAAACCTTGCCTCTCACGAAAAAAAACAAAAACACGTTTTTTCCCTTTCCGAAAGAGGCATGCCCGTGCCTCTCGCAAAAGCACAACCGTGCCTCTGGCGGAAGCAAAACCGTGCCTCTCGCGAAAGAAAAAAAAAACAAAAAACGTGTTTTTTTCCTTTCCGAAAGAGGCACGCCCGTGCCTCTCGCGAAAGCACAACCGTGCCTCTAGCCGAAGCAAAACTGTGCCTCTCGCGAAAGAAAAAAAAACAGAAAACGTGTTTTTTTCCTTTCCGAAAGAGGCACGCCCGTGCCTCTCGCGAAAGCACAACCGTGCCTCTGGCGGAAGCAAAATCGTGCCTCTCACGAAAGAAAAAAAAACAAAAAACACGTTTTTTTTCTTTCCGAAAGAGGCACGCCCGTGCATCTCGCGAAAGCACAACCGTGCCTCTGGCGGAAGCAAAACCATGCCTCTCGCGAAAGAAAGAAAAACAAAAAACGCGTTTTTTCCCTTTCCGAAAGAGGCACGTCCGTGCATCTCGCGAAAGCACAACCGTGCCTATGGCCGAAGCAAAACTGTGCCTCTCGCGAAAGAAAAAAAAACTGAAAATGCGTTTTTTTTCCTTTCCGAAAGAGGCACGCCCGTGCCTCTCGCGGAAGCAAAACCGTGTCTCTCACGAAAGAAAAAAAAAACAGAAAACACGTTTTTTTCCCTTTCCGAAAGAGGCACGCCCGTGCCTCTCGCGAAAGCACAACCGTGCCTCTGGCGGAAGCAAAATCGTGCCTCTCGCGAAAGAAAAAAAATAAAAAACGCGTTTTTCCCTTTCCGAAAGAGGCACGCCCATGCCTCTCGCGAAAGCACAACCATGCCTCTCGCGGAAGCAAAACCGTGCCTCTCACGAAAAAAAATCATGACTCTCGCGAAAAAATGCATTTTTTTGCGCAATTTTTTTCCCAAAAATTTTTTTTGGTCGAAAAGCTAGGGAAGACCGGTAAAAAAATTCAAAAAAACCTTTTAAAAAGCCGAAAACGCGTGCGTAAATTTTTTTTCAAAGAAAGCATCCAGAGCACGACACGTGGCAAATGGCTGTGAGTGCGCCAAGTAGCGCTGATCGTTGCGAGACTGCCGAAGGAGCGCTCGTTAATTAGTTGCTCCCCCGAAAGCCCCGCCCGAATGATGTTTCATAGAACATACACGTGTAACCCTGGCCCGAAATGGATATAACCCTGAAATCCCAGCCCGAAATGCTGAGAAATCAAAGACCGAGCCAGGTCTAAGTACACTTTCAGGCTGCAAAATGGAGTGCAAGCCCGACCCGAACGTCAAGCTCGAAGCTTGGGTGTTTTAGGCTCGGTCGTCGGGCTGGGCTGTCCATGATCAGGTTTAGTTTGCGGACGTGGATGCAATTTTTGATGAATAGATAAAGAAGTTTCTTTGAAGAAAATAATTTTTTTTAGTGAAACTATTTTTTTGTAATATTATATCGAAATGCATTTTTTTTGTTTTAGATTGTGTAAAATGTCCGGCCGAGCAAATTGACCGTGGTAAAAAGATCTTCCTTCGGCGGTTCCTTCCTCTGCAAATCTTCCTCCCATTCGTTCGGTACGAACTTCGAGGCCTCGCTACAGTCCAAATGGCGACGGCTCCACCACCACCACCATCCCTCCCGCCGCTGCCCGCCGGTCGCCGCCTCGCCTCCGCCGTCCGACGCTTCCCGCCGGGCTGCGGCCGCCAGCAGGGCAATGCGGCCCAGCCACCCCGCCGCCCGGCCCCCGCCCCCTCCGCCGCCAGCGCCGGCCCACCGCCCAAGCCCCCCTGCGCGCGCGCGGCCACCAAACCCTCGTCAACCCCCACGGCGGCTCGCCTCCCAGAGACCGCGGGGCACGATCGCGGCGGGGCGGAAGGGCCGATGGCCGGGACCGGGGCTCCGGCGGCAGCGGAGGTGGTCACGCGCCGCCTCTCGGCCGTGCGGAGGTACCCTCCGGGCTGCGGGAGGGTCCTCGCGGCGCCCAAGCCAGAGGCCCCGATGGCGGTGGTGCGTGAGGAGGACGCCGGCGCCATCGACCTGCTGGCGGCGGTGTGCGACGTGGAGGCCGAGGCGCTTGCCGCTGATCGGAAGGCCGGTGGCTCCGATGGCGAGGGGAAGGGCGGAGGGGACGGCGTCGGCGCGCCGGCGGGGTGCGGCAGCCCCGGCCCGCCGCGGGACATGGCGGAGATCACGCTGGTGCCCTGGGCGCAGCACGGGCAGAGGTCGCAGCAGCGGCGCAAGTCTTTTGAGGGGGGACTGTGAAACGCCGTGCACTTTGTTTTGCTGCACAGGGGTGCCTGATTTGGAGACATTTTGAGACCGTCCATGGCTTACTGTGGAAGATTTGAGACATTTTGATGATGGTTCACGGCGACAGTGAAAGATTTGCTCAGTTACTGTGGCATCAGATGGTTTTGTAGCTCTCTTTTCTTTGGTGAAGATCAGCATTTCAGGTTCTGGTCACTGATATATGGGTTTCTGTTTCATGTTAAGCCCGTACTTAAGTGCTGATGTTAGCTAGCAAGTCAAGTGTTCGGTCAGACGTGTGGACTCTAGGTGTCGGAAGAAGCTCCGTTCTGTAGTTTTCAGATGCCAGTAAACATGCAGGCTTGAACTACTTGGTTTGATCACCTCTGTGTTTGGTATGAATCTGATGTGCATCATCTTATTATCGAAGAACAGCGCCGAATTGTTCGCTTGGAGCATCTCCTCACTCTTAAATTTCACATTGATCCATATTGCAGATGCAAGATTGTGTTATCTGTTAGTATGTACATAGATTATCTTGTGACCTGCTAGCTTACTGAACCTTACATGTGATGAGTAGATACTCTTTCTACTGTTCTGCTTCCAGTTATTTTCTCAGAGTTCAGTTATGACTTGGACACTTGAATGATGTTACTGTTGATGCCTTGCTTGATAAGGGCATCATTGTCCTTGTATGCTTCATTATGTTAGTTGCACTGTCATCATCTCCGTAACTGTTCCCCTCCTTCATGTTCCATAGTTAAAGGATCTGCCGTGTCTAAAAGAACTGCATTTCACTTTTAAATGAAAGGATGCCAATAATTACGGAAATATTTTCCGCATTGCGCCCGTATCTCACTCATGATGAACTATCTATTTTGAGATTTCTTCTAGTCGTTGTTATGTTGAAATATGCATACACTGTTTCACAGATTCTCAAAAGGCTGTCCTGTTTTTAGTATTTGAACACACTGATTACGACATCCAACTGATTTTGCTGCTAATTAAACACTATCATGTACCTTTCAAGTGCTACTGTTCCTCACGGGAAGAAAGCTATAGTTGATTTATACTTGTTGCTGTTACACCTCAGTTCCTCTTTGGCATGTTCTCTCTGCATTTACATGCCTCAACTCTGAATATGCCATATATGGAAACTATGGGCTAATATTTTTGGCTTAGTTACCGCATCTGATCTATATTACCCATGCAGTGCTCCATGCTCCCGCTATAATTGGGGTAAACTAGAGATACAATCAATCTATTAAATTGTTTTATCACTTCATCATGGAATGCTAGTTCAACACTCTTTAGCTCTTGCACACAATTTGTGTAATTTTCTCCAAATTAGATTGCATTTGTTCCTTCTACGAAACAGCAAACTTCGGAATATGTTATAGAGGTCTGGATATGGTATATCATTCAAGCTTCGTTTGAACACTGACACCAGAAAAGGTTTATTAACTGTTCTAGCATCATTTGGTAGCCTTCCATATCTCATATTTATGTCATCTTTTTGAGACTCTTTTCAAATGATTTTGACAGGATAAAAGGTCGCTGTAACATTTTGAACTGCTGTGACTAAAGCCTCAGTGCTTAGTGCTTACTGAGTTAGGTGCCTCTCTCTTTGGTTGTGTTTGCTACTTGCATCACTGATGGTTTATATGAGTTAGGTCTGTCAACATTGATGTTAACCTCATGGAAGATGATCATTTCTCTATATATTCTTGCAAATGGTAGGTCCCTGTATTAACTGTAGCCATTGATTTTTATATATAGTAGTATATTGTAAGGTATTCTCATCTTCTTCTATGTGGTGATGTCAACCTTCTGTAAGGAACTGTCTAGAAAAGCAGTGGATGGATCAGTTTAGTAGCTTTGGTCCGTTATCAGAAACTTGCAACTATTCTATTGTTACTTTGTCATTTTCACAATCTTATGTATGACATAGAAACACACATATCTTTCTTTCCTTTTCTGCCTCAAAGGTATCAAACCAGGTAGGACCCTTTATCAGCTCTTCTGATTTCAAGGTGATGCCATGCTTTATGTGTTTCAGATGAACCTTAATTTAGGATGCTTCTATCTTTTTTTTATTACTATTTTTGCGATTAAAATACAAAAATAATTCATCATACCTGTTGATATACTCTTGGACTCGTGGTAGTGAGATATGGTTTCTGCCACAATCATGATAATCTCAGCTAACATAGCTGTGCATGGTGTGCATTGTTGGTTAAACTAAATAAGCTGTATAGGCCAAATTGCCAAGTAATACATTATTATTTAAACGAGTAAATGAATTTTGTCGCTTTGTATGGAAATGCAAGTTCCATCCTATCTTTGTTTAACATTTTTAACACAGTGCTGTTTTCCTTTTCAAGATTGTGCTAAAAAAAACTTTGTTGGATATTGCTGCATAGAGTAATATACAGAAAGAAATACGCTCTTCCATACATGTTCTACTTCTAAAACATCATTTCCTTTGCTATTGCTAGTGTAGTAAAACATCAGTTCTTTTTCACATAAGAACGTTATCAGATCCTGTATTTTCTTAATTGTAGAACTGCTGCTGATCTATCTCACCCTGTTTTTTTTTTTTTTGGTGTGTTTGGAAATGCAGTTAACTTTCAGCATACAGTTTATGTCTCCAAATCATGCAGACTACCATGTCCTTTATCAGGTACGCTCACCTTAGCTTTCGTATGTGCCCAACATACTTTAAATTGGTAATATTTCCAGTATATCCCTGAATCCACATAGAGCATGCTAAAAATGAAAATCCATGTTCCTTTTGGAGAGAAAAAAAGGTCCACCTACAGCTCAGGTCCCACTAATCATGCAATGCATGAGAATCTTATAAGAACTCTTTTGCTCTAATTCAATAATAGCAGTGTTGCCGGTAAACAGGAGTGTACTGCATACCATCCTGGTACCACTACTACCACCAAGCCACTGCTTTCGCCGTAGCTTCCAAGTAGCTACTCTAACTTCAACCAGGCAAGAAACCTATCCCATGGATTCCCTCTACCCGCCTCCTCCCCACAGCATTCTCATAGAGCTGACGCGTGCAGCACCACAGCATTCACTCACTACTGGCATTGATGGAAGTCGTCCTCCAGACAGACCTCCCAGCTGCACATTGTACTTGAGAAAGATCTGCACCGCACAGACCACGCACTCCAGAATCTACAATCTATTACACCCAGCACCAGCAGGCCCTGTGAATGATCGATCCTTCCAGTTTGGACCCAATGCGCGAGTCCCAACCGCGTATATTGTGCCAGTACTCCAACATGTGCAATAACTGGCTAGCTAGTGGTTGCGTGGTGGGCTGTTGGCGCCTTCATTCGTCTCATGTTCATGCCATTTCTATTGCCAATGCGTTGTGATGTGCACAGCATCAATAGACTCCCTCGCTCAACCACCGCCCTGCTTCCCTATCAGCACAATAAATAGTCGCCATTGCGGATGGACGACGGAGGAGTTAGTGTGGATAACCATGCGGTGGGTGCAGGGCATGGTGATACTGATGTGATGCGACAACCATGGAATGGAATGGAAGGAGACCGCCGCTAGCAAATTTGCTAAGATCACGTACTGTATTTCAGCGTGTTGTGTGATGGAGGACAGATTAACTCGGTGCACGGAAGCTAGAGTGCATGCTGCTCTGGATGGATATGACAGCTAGGTCCCACCAAGAGTACTTACTGGGTTGGGTGCTTCCTGGTCTTTGTCAGGGCGGCTTGTTCACATGGTGCAGTTATGGACTCATAACAAACGCATTAACCACTGCAAATTGTGTGTGCCATCTCGGTTGTATGTGTGTCTTATATAAAGGTCACACACGTTCCATTAGAGCAGACCGTGCTTCTCCTCACAAGATAACCACACACTCGTCTTGGTTCTGCAATGGAGGCGAGGTGCCTGCTGCTCCTGGCTGTGCTCCTTCTGGCGGGAGCTCATGGCGGGGAGGCGCAGCCGCTCGTGCCGGGGGTCTTCACCTTCGGCGACTCTTCGGTGGATATAGGTAACAACGACTACCTCCACACCCTCATCAAGGCGGACTTCCCTCCCTACGGCAGGGACTTCCCCAACCGCGTGGCCACCGGCAGGTTTTGCAACGGCAAGCTGGCTACCGATATCACTGGTCAGTATGCAGTCACACTCTTATCTTGTTAATTAGATGCGTTCTTCAGCATCTACTTACATGGTTTTGCAGTATTATGATTGCACTTGCTAATATATCTCTTGTTACGGCTTGCGTGGTTGCAGCTGATACCCTGGGGTTTACTAGCTACCCGCCCGCATATCTCAGCCCGCAGGCGTCAGGGAAGAACCTTCTGATCGGGGCCAACTTCGCGT
Source organism: Triticum aestivum (assembly GCF_018294505.1). NCBI lineage: Eukaryota > Viridiplantae > Streptophyta > Magnoliopsida > Poales > Poaceae > Triticum > Triticum aestivum. The sequence goes on from NC_057803.1 coordinate 673,616,797, forward strand.
CTGCTGGATCCGGCTACTACGATCACACGGCGCTTATGTATGTAAGTATCATCGATCATCGATGTCTCGAGAAATCGGCATCGTTAAAGGAGAAGTTCTAGTTCAGATGTTCTGCCTGCAAGCTACTTCATGTTCATTGCTCACAGCTCGTCGAGATCATAAGTGGATTAGTTATCTGTCGCCGCCTCATCATTATTTTTCTGGACACCAGTAGCACTTTGCATATTGGTTGTAGAGTTTAAATGGCCTCTAGTTAACTTTGGCAAATGAATTGTGTGACGCAGCATGCCATCCCTTTCTCCCAACAACTGGAGTACTTCAGGGAGTACCAGTCCAAGCTGACGGCGTTTGCTGGGAGCAGCCAGGCCAAGTCCATCATCAGCGGCTCGCTGTACATCGTCAGCTTCGGTGCAAGTGACTTCGTGCAGAACTACTACATCAACCCTCTGCTCTTCAAGACCCAGACCGTCGACCAGTTCTCGGACCGCCTCGTCAGCATCTTCGTCAACAGCGCGACGGTAAGCCACGCCGCGCCAGCCTAGATGATCCATCCTCGGCACGGGTCCAGTAAGGTGGTCATGATCGATCGACCATGTGATTAATTTCTGAAACTGAAACCGAACGCAGCAACTGTACGGCATGGGAGCGCGGCGCATCGCGGTGACGACGCTGCCGCCCCTGGGCTGCCTCCCCGCGGCGATCACGCTGTTCGGGCACGGGAGCACCGGGTGCGTGTCGAGGCTCAACAGCGACTCCCAGCGGTTCAATGGGAAGATGAGCGCCGCCGTCAGCTCGCTGGCGAAGCGGTACCACGACCTCAAGATCGCCGTCTTCGACATCTACACGCCGCTGTACAGCCTCGTCACCTCCCCTGGAGATCAAGGTGGGCGCCAGTGCCATGCATGGCACTGTTTCTCTTTTTCTGTCATACCGGCATTTAACCTGACATTGCAGATTTGTGACGCTCTGTCGTTCGTGCTCAACTGTCTGTGTGCGGGTTTGTGGTGTCAGGGTTCACGGAGGCGAAGCGGGGATGCTGCGGGACGGGGAAGGTGGAGTTCACGGTGTTCCTCTGCAACCCCAAGTCGGTGGGGACGTGCCCGAACGCGACGACCTACGTGTTTTGGGACGCCGTCCACCCGTCGGAGGCGGCCAACCAAGTGATCGCCGACGCCCTCCTCGTCACCGGCATCGACCTCGTCACATGATGAGCCACGCACTGGTCAGCTAACGTCGTCATCGGTCGGAAGATGACGATGGCGCACGTACGCTTTTCAGGCGTCCCGAAGGGAAAATAATGTGTGCCCAGAGCTCCCGTTGCCAAGCGTGTCGATGTGGCGGGAGGGGTTACTTTCTCGGGCTGTGCCACTCACTATATCGCCAGCGTTGTAGCTAGGGACTGGGACACATGGAGACATGGTTTATACGTACCAAAAGCTCGAAGTTATGGGTGCAAGCACTGGATCTTTGTTTTTTTCTTTCATTTATGTCCTTAAAATTTGATGATCACCGTGTTTTTTCGCAAATGATTGCATGGCTCCTTTTGAACAGAACCTGTGTTTCAAGTCCTATCTATGTGGTGACGTGCCAAAGAAAGGTTGTTTGTGTGGCTTTAGTGAACGGGCAAAGAAGATAGAATTTGTACAACAATGGTACTCCATCCGTTCCGAATTACTTGTCTTGGATTTGTCTAGATACGGATGTATCTAGACACCTCCGTATCTAAACAAATCTAAGACAAGTAATTCGGAACGGAGGGAGTAGATGTAGAAGCAAATACAGGGTTTTATAGACTCTTTTCACGTACTGACCAATCACAAACTTGCCCCCCCCCCCCCCCCCCCCCGCGCGATTTTTGGGGGGGTGGGCTGGTTCCACAACCTATTGAACAATCACAAACACACAAGTTAATCCTCCCATGTAAAACCCTGTAGTTATTTGTACGGGTAGCATTGCTCTAATTTGTAGGACCCCAATATCTAGCGTCCAGTCAGCAGGAGGAGCCACCCGTCGAAAGTATTCGTTCGGGGAGAGGGGGGGGGGGATCCTCCAGCGGCTGATTCCTATTTGGCGTCTTCTGCATCAGTTAATGTGCATTTAATTAATTGGCGCCGAAGGTGCTCCAACTTGGCCGGCCCATCTAAGGGTGCAATGAGAGAGAGCTCTTCCAGGTTTTAGGAAGCTTTCTAGCTTTTTTTTTTCATTTTTCGATTTGGTTATTTCTGGTTTGTTTGGTTTATTTCATTTATTTTTCTTTACCTTTTTTTTTCTAGGTTCCTTTTCCTTTCTTTTATTTTTATTTTTTAAATGCACAATACATCGGAAGATATAATTTTTTATAAGATATTTGAAATCACTCCCATATTATGTAGACACTTTAATGTACTCCATACACGTTCCGTAGAAACATGTTGGATACTGGAACTCGAATCCACAGAGGTTACTCGATTCACATCCGTTTTAGCATTCCAGAACTGCTCGTGGAAAACAGAAACAAAAGATAACTTAAAAGAAAAGGAAAATTAAAGTATTAAATATTACGATAAAACATTCATTAAATTAAAAAAATATTCATAAAATTGGAAAAAGTTCCTGGAGTTAGTAAAAGTTCACAAGTTACAAAAATAAGTCATACATTTTTAACTATTACGAATACAAAAATAGCTTTAAAATTTGATGATTTTTTTCTGAGTGATCAACTTTTTTTCAAATAATGAACTTTTTCCAAATTTGAAAAACTTTTTTTCAGAAACGATGATTTTTTTCAAAATTGGCAAACTTTTTCGAATTTTGACAATTTTTCTTTCAAAATTGATGAACTTTTGTTTTTAAATGGATGAACTTTTTTCATATTTACAAACTTTTCCCAAATTGGACATTTCTTTTCTGAATTTGTGGACTTTTGAATTTCATGATCTTTTTTTGAATCTATGAACCTTTTCGATTTCACGATATTTTTTCAATTTCGTGAACCTGTTTGAATAAGTCAACTAGCCAAATGGTGCGTGTCATCTGGTGAACAAGTTGACTGCATGGAACCTGTTCAAAATGACCGAGTGAACGGGGACGACTACGTGAACGAATGTGCATGACTGAGTGATCAAGGCAAGAAAGCTGGTGTTGTTTAGGCCGGCCTAGACGATCTGCCACATGAGCGCCAATTGGGCAAACGGGCGCCTAAGGCGCTGACTAGGGCTCTCCCTCGGTGAATGTTTCCCCCGTTCACCAGTGGGCAGGGCCATGGTGACCCCCAGTTGGCCCAAAGCCCCACTAAATAGTTTTTTTGAGAAAAATACAATGACAGAAAAAAAAATGCCATAATAGTTGCCATGCTCCTAGTCATCACCTAAAAAAATTGTGTGCACAAAGGTGGCAGTCAAAAAAATGCCACCTCTCAATATTAAAAATGTCTCACCTCTTCAAATAATAAACATGCTCATCCTATTGTTAAAAAACATGACATGCTCTTATAATAAAATTGCCATTCTCTGCCATCCTTTTATAATTAAAAAATACCATCCTGTTATCTTACAAGTAAAAAATGGCATCCTCATATAATAAAAATGTCCTATCTTAAATAATACAAATGCCATCCGCACAATAAAAAATGCCATCCTATTATAAAAAATGGCGTGCTCTTGTAAAATAAAACTGTCATCCTCTTATAATAAAAAAAAATACCATCCTCTTATTATAAAAAAATACCATCCTCTTAAAAAAGAAAAATGAAATCCACTTATAATAAAACCGCCCTGTGAGAATGTATAAGAGAAATTGGGATTTTAGGTCGATCACCATCCTCGCGCGCCTCCGGCCATCCGACATAGCTTTCCCCTGCATTGTAAAAAATAGAATTATTGGCTGTGCAAGGAAAGATAAGCGGGGACTGTACGAAGACAAGATGCATGGGTGGCTGCCGACAGAGGAATGGGTGGAGGCCTCGTCGAGGAAGACGATCCTAGCGCGCGTGACAATGTAGCGTCCACAAGCACGACCGAGAACAAGGAGGACATAGACTACGAGCCGACGGAAGTGCACGTGCAGCCATGCGGCAAGAAATGTGAAGAGGAAGGGGTTGTCTTGGATGGGAGGCTATCTCCTTAAATTACCCTCACATGACATGTACTGCTTCTGCTTGACGAGGAGCGGCCAGGACAACTGATACTACTGGCGATAATCCTCACACAACTGAGCAGTATAGGTCGATCACCATCCTTCGATTTTGATAATAGACGGCACATTTTCATTACCGGGTACAGTAAAAAAGCTCTACCCCAATAAGATTTTTACCCGCAGGGTACGTCGGTACCATTAGAGCAACTCCAATGGGGCAACCCATTTCGTCCGTAGCCGTCCGTTTGGGTCGGCGCAAACAAAGAAGACGGCCCAACGCGCCGACCCAAATGGACGCGTGTCCGCTTGGCGTTCGCATGGGGATCCAATCCCGACCCATTTTTGAGCCGGACTTGCGTCCGCGAGGACACGAGACAGACGCGCGCGCGCGCCTACTCCTCTCCCCGGGCCCGTCGGTCGGTGGCAGCCACCACCATTTCCCCCCATTTTACCCAAAAACACCCCCGCACGCGCGCGCTCGCTCCCGCCCCAACCAGCCATGGACGACGCCATCGACCTCGACCCCGCCGCCTCCCTCGCCTCCCTCGCCTCGTCCGGCGTCGCCGCCGCCGCCTGGAAAGGCAAGCCTCATGCCCCGCGCAAGACGGCCGCTGAGGTAGTCCTGGATTTAGGGGTCCTCGGACAGACGGACTATATACATGGGCCGGACTGTTGGGCTATGAAGATACAAGATAGAAGACTTCGTCCCGTGTCCGGATGGGACTCTCCTTTGCGTGGAAGGCAAGCTTGGCGATTCGGATATGTAGATCCCTTTCTCTGTAATCGACTCTTTATAACCCTAGCCCCCTCCGGCGTCTATATAAACTGGAGGGTTTAGTCCGTAGGACAAGAACAACAATCATAATTATAGGCTAGCTTTTAGGGTTAGCCATTACGATCTCGTGGTAGATCAACTCTTGTAATACTCATATTCATCAAGATCAATCAAGCGGGAAGTAGGGTATTACCTACATAGAGAGGGCCCGAACCAGGGTAAACATTGTGTCCCCCGCCTCCTGTTACCGCCTTAGACGCACAGTTCGGGACCCCCTAGCCGAGATCCGCCGGTTTTGACACCGACATTGGTGCTTTCGTTGAGAGTTCCACTGTGACGTTGAAGATAGGTGAGGGAGTCCCGGACTAGGGGGTCCGGATAGCCGAACTATCATCATCGGCCGGACTCCAAGACTATGAAGATACAAGATTGAAGACTTCGTCCCGTGTCCGGATGAGACTTTCCTTGGCGTGGAAGGCAAGCTTGGCGATACGGATATGTAGATCTCCTACCAATGTAACCGACTCTGTGTAACCCTAGCCCTCTCCGGTGTCTATATAAATCGGATGTCTTTAGTCCATAGGACGAACAACAATCATACCATAGGCTAGCTTCTAGGGTTTAGCCTCCTTGATCTCGTGGTAGATCTACTCTTGTAACCCACATCATCAATATTAATCAAGCAGGACGTAGGGTTTTACCTCCATCAAGAGGGCCCGAACCTGGGTAAAAACATCGTGTCCCTCGTCTCCTGTTACCATCCGCCCAGACGCACAGTTCGGGACCCCCTACCCGAGATCCGCCGGTTTTGACACCGACATTGGTGCTTTCATTGAGAGTTCCTCTGTGCCGTCGCGATCAGGAAGGATGCCTTCTCCCGTCTTTAAAGACGGCACCGTCGTCAAGAGAGCTTTGGCCGCCGGCCAAATTGTCCGGCTAGGTGGTTTAATTATGACCGCCTGTTCGGCCACCACTCCGACGATGACCTCTCAGGTCATCAAAAGCGATCTTCATGTCAGCCCAGAATTCGCCGAGCAGTTAGATCCGATTGAGCTCTCTTCTGTAAACGAGCTCTTGGATCGCATCGCTGCCCTGGGAGTCGCTACAGACTACGATCAGATTGGGCTTAAACCCGGTCTGAGAGAGATTAACTCTCCTCAGGCCACCCACCACTTTGTCGTGGTAGAGGAACAATGCGGCAACCCTTCTTCTACGTTGAAAACCAACTATGTCTGGATTCCCGATCCCTCCAAGCCGGATTCCCGCGAAGGGACGGACGCTAATCAAATACTGAACTTAGAGTCAGGCATCGGACTAGATTCGTTGAAAAGCATCCAGCAAGTCAAGCTTCCAAATCCGGAAACTTCTTGGCCTTTGAGCCTCAGATCGGGCGGGGTTCCAAACTTGATTCCACCCGCCCACCCAAACATAAGCGATCTATCTCGAATACGGCAAGAGCCCGATGAAATAGTACATCATTACTGGGCCAGATTCCTCCTGGTTATGAACAGGATAAAGGACTGCTGCGAAGAAAGCGCGATTTCAATTTTCTGCAACAATTGCACGGACAAGGGAATCATGAACGCCATAAGTCGTCGCGAAGTTACACGCTTCATCGACCTAGCGACTATCGTACAAAAATACTGTGCGGTAGAGAGTGCCAGGAACACCGAAACTAGGTTTTGGGACAGTCCGGCCTTGACCACAACCCTAGTCCGAAGTAAAAGGATGCGCCATACTCAAGCACCTAGGTTAAAAACCAAAAAGCAAAGACCCCCTAAAGGGCATGGAACCGTACTGGAGGGCTGGCTCAACGGACCCTGCAAAATCCACAGTACGGAGGGCGCCACTCCAACACACAGCCTTCGAGCATGTTGGATACTACGACAGGTGGCCAAAAGTGGCGAAGGCTTTTTAGCCCCGGGCAAATAGCCCAGCAGTACCGGTACGGTATTAACAGTCTTCGAGACTTTCGCATCAAATAACATGCGAAAACGAACAATCCGCGGCCTCGCCGAAGTCTACCAAGTAGCAACAGCAAATCCATGGAGTGACACGGCTATCACCTTCAACGCCAGCGACGGACCTAAATTCCGAACAGCTAGAGCACCAGCCGCATTGGTCCTCAGTCCGATAGTGGACGGCTTTCGCCTTACCAAGGTACTCATGGATGGTGGCAACGGATTAAACCTCATCTACGAGGAAACCCTTCAAAAAATGGATATTGACTGGAGCCGCATCGAGCGAAGCAGCACAACCTTCAGAGGGATAATCCCTAGTCGAGAAGTACGCTGCACAGGAAAAATCACACTAGATGTAGTGTTCGGCTCACCGGACAATTATAGGTTCGAGGAGGTCACGTTCCAAGTGGCCCCATTCGGCAGCGGATATCACGCTTTGTTAGGGCGAGAAGCATTCACAATCTTCCAAGCTATACCCCACTACGGGTACATGAAGCTCAAAATGCCCGGACCCAATGGGATAATCACTCTTGCCAGTGATCCAGATACAACACTCCGCGCTGAAAATAAGACAGCCGCACTGGCCCTAGAGGCATTGTCCAAAGCCCTAGCGGCAGAGGAACTAACTCCGCTGCGCTCCACGATAGATAGGGACGATGTGATACTCGATAAGAGGTCCAAGTCCACCTCTTTTAAACCAACAGACAAAATAGTCAAATTTCAGGTCCATCCAACGGACCCCACAAAGACGGCCTCCATTGGGGCACAATTAAGTCCTGATGTCGAAGCCGCACTATGAGAATTCCTTCGGGAAAATTGGGACATTTTTGCCTGGCACCCTTCAGACATGCCAGGAATCCCACGCAGGCTGGCAGAGCACAGCCTAAACATCCTAAAAGGATTCAAGTCGGTCAAACGAGCTCTTCGGCGATTCTCCGAACCCAAAAGACAGGCAATGGGAGAAGAGCTAGCCAAACTCTTAGAAGCCAGATTCATCAGAGATATAAAACATCCGGACTGGCTAGCCAATCTAGTAATGGTACCAAAAAGGACAAATTCTGGCGCCTCTGCGTCGATTTTAAAGACCTTAACAAGGCCTGTCCAAAGGACCCTTTCCCCCTCCCTCGCATCGACCAAATCATCCATGCTACCGCAGGGCACGATTCATTGTGCTTCCTCGACGCATACTCCGGATACCATCAAATCAAGATGGTGGAGAAAGACCAGGCCGCAACGGCATTCATTACTCCATATGGGCCATTCTGCTTCAACACAATGCCCTTCGGACTCAAAAACACCGGCGCAACATATCAGCGCATGGTTCAAACATGTCTGGCTACCCAGATAGGCAAAACAGTAGAGGCATACGTAGACGATGTGGTCGTCAAGACCAAACACGTCGAAACTCTAGTAGAAGACTTGAGGGTGACATTCGACAACCTCCGAGCATATGACATTAAGCTCAATCCGGAAAAATGCGTCTTCGGCGTACCAGCCGGAAAGCTCTTGGGCTCCATCGTATCCGGTAGAGGAATTGAAGCAAACCCGGCCAAAATCCGAGCTCTGTCACAATTGGATATTCCAAAAGACCTCAAGCAAATACAAAAACTAACCGGATGCGTAGCGGCCTTAAGTCGCATCATCTCCCGTTTGGGAGAAAAGGCTCTGCCCCTCTACTGCCTCCTCCGGCGCACCAAACATTTCGAATGGACGGATGCTGCCACAGCCAGACTCGAAGAAATAAAGGCCATACTAGCAACAAATCCGGTCCTGGCCGCGCCCAACCTGGGCGAACCTATGTTATTATATATCGCAGCAACACATCAAGTTGTCAGCGCGGTGCTCGTCGTCGAGCGAGAGACAGAAGGGCACAGATTCCCTCTTCAAAAACCAGTGTACTACGTATCCACTGTTCTAACTCCATGCAAGTCCCGGTACCCACATTATCAAAAGATAGCATATGCGGTGTTCATGGCATCCCGGAAGCTGCGACACTACTTTCAAGAGTGTTCCATAACGGTGGCCTCCGAAGTACCTCTCAACGATATTATAAACAATCGCGACGGAACGGGCAGGATTGCAAAATGGGCTATTGAGCTCTTACCATTTGACATAACCTATAAACCACAGCGAGCTATAAAGTCGCAGGTTCTGGCCGACTTCGTCGCCGAATGGACCGAAGCCGAACTCCCTAAAGAGTACGGCGCATACTCCAATTGGATCATGCATTTCGACGGATCCAAAATGTTGGCTGGCTTGGGGGCTGGCGTCGTCCTGACGTCCCCAACTGGAGACACAATCCAATACGTACTTCAAATAATGTACATGGACTCCAATAACGCAGCCGAATACGAGGCCCTTCTACATGGCCTCCGGATGGCAATCTTCATGGGCATTCAATGCCTAGAGGTGCGCGGGGATTCAAACCTTGCAATATCCCAAGTAAATGGAGACTTTGATGCCAAAGATCCAAAAATGGCAGCTTATCGCAACGCCATCCTAAAAATGTCAGCTCGGTTCGAAGGACTCGAATTCCACCATGTAGCCCGGGATAATAACCAGGCAGCAGACGTGTTAGCATGCATCAGCGTGAAACGAGACGCCGTCCCTCCAAACATCTTCCTGGAACGGCTCTTCAAGCCATCCGTGTTATGGGAAGAGGAGTCCGGAAATAACAATCCGGAGCCAGCTGCATCACCGAACTCAGACCATTCTGACACAATCGACGGCTCAGCCAACGAAATAACACCATCAGCTCACGAAATAATGGCAGTAATTGCCCCATGGACAGAACCATTCCTAGCCTACTTAATTCGGCAGGAACTTCCCGAAGACCAAAATGAGGCCTGCTACATAGTTCAGCGATCTAAAGCCTACAAGGTCCATGAGGGAGAACTTTATAAGAAAAGCACAACCGGAGTCCTTCAAAGGTGTATCTCCGAAGAAGACGGGCGGGATCTCCTGGCTGAAATTCATGCCGGACTCGGCGGGCACCACGCTGCAGCCCGGGCACTCGTAGGCAAGGCCTTCCGTACAGGATTTTATTGGCCGACAGCCCGGGCAGATGCTCAGGACTTAGTCCAACGATGCGTCGGTTGCCAGCTCTTTGCTAATCAGAGCCACATGCCACCCACCGCCCTCAAAACTATACCCATTACCTGGCCGTTCGCGGTCTGGGGGCTTCACATGGTTGGACCCTTTAAAGGGGGAACCCACAAGCACAAATACTTATCGGTCATGGTGGACAAATTCACCAAATGGATTGAGGCCAAGCCGGTTAAAACGGCAGAATCCGGACCGGTGATAGACTTCCTATCCGGGGTAGTACACCGTTTTGGCGTTCCCCACAGCATCATCACTGATAACGGCACGAACTTCACTGCCGACGAGGTTAAACTCTGGTGCAAAAATATGGGCATCAAGCTCGATTACGCTTCAGTCTATCACCCCCAAACTAACGGTCAGGTCGAGCGGGCAAATGGTCTAATCATGAGCGGCATCAAACCCAGACTAGTGCGGTCCCTCAAGGAATCTAACACGCACTGGTAGAGGAGCTCGACTCCATACTCTGGGGGCTGCGGACCACGCCAAACCGAACTACTGGATTCACACCATTTTTCATGGTGTACGGCGCAGAGGCAGTTCTGCCTTGCGATATAATTCATGACTCACCTCGTGTGCGCATGTACGAAGAAAGAGAAGTCGAGTTGGATCGGCAGGACAGTTTGGATGCCTTAGAGGAGGAGCGGGACGTGGCAAAGGCTCGTTCCGCATTCTATCAGCAGCAGGCTCGAAGATATCAAAGCAGAGAAGTACGGGCCAAAACTTATAATGTCGGCGAACTCGTTCTACGCCTGCCGGACAAGAAAAAGGACAAACTTAAGCCCAAGTGGGAAGGTCCCTTCATCATCGATCAAGTCCTGACCGGCGGAGCATACCGTCTACGTAAAGCATCTGATAACCGACTCGAGCCGAACCCATGGAACGCAGCCCGTCTCCGAAGATTCTACGCCTAAACACTGGACTCAGAGTTCGTCTCACTCCCCCGTCCACCTTTTTATATTTTTTACTGTCTCTTGTCCCCCTCCTTCTTCCCACTTTTTTTTAAATACCTTTTATAGGCTGATTTGCGCTTTGTTCGCACACACTTGATGTGCTCCTAGCACTCATTATACCTGGGGACTTCTTTACCAGAAGCTTATTAATATGGGCTTCACGCCCAACACATGTGTCATACTTCTGCATGCACCTTTTATTCACCATTATATGCATCGATATGACTTAAGTTTTGGCCAAGCTGGGTTGCCTGGCTCCTGTGCTTACCCCTACGTTCCCGATTGTTCGGCTAGGAGGTAAAGGGAGCACCTCTGCGATTGTTACTGCCGGGTCAGCCGAATGTGTACCTCAGACTGGGTGAAGCCGAAAGCTAGCGTTCTTAAGAGAATATTCGGTCGGTGACACTACAAGGATCTGGGTCTATTGCAACAAAATCGTTCGTTGCAATACATAACGATTTGTGGTGATAAGTACCTATTGCCACAAAACGACTTTCGTTGGCAGCCGTTGCGACTAGACACATGGTAATAGGTTGTTGCCACAAAAAAGAAAATGTGGCAATAAAGTGCGCTATTGCAACAACCATGTGGGAAAGCCGCCGCATGGTTTTCCGCGGCAACACTCACCTGATGCCACAATTTGGTTTGTGGAGATAGCTTTAATGCAACATGTAACTAATCGTGGCGACTAATAGCTCGTGGCGATAGACATTTGTGGCAACAATCTATTCCAACGACGCTTGTTTCGTAGCGCATACTCTTCCGTGGCAATAGTCAATTGTGGCAACAATCTATGGCAACAATCCTTGTTTTCGTGGTAGCAGGCATTTTGCCACGAACCGCTACACTTGTGGCGCTAACTTATGGCAACAAATATTTCAGTTGTCGAAACAAGAAATTGCAACACAATCGTTTTGATGTGATAAATAGGTATCACAACGAGTAAACTATTCATGGCAAAAAACTATTGCGACAATTTAAAATTTTTGTGACGATACTCTATTTCAACAAAACTTAGTTTGGTAGCACCAAATAGTTATCACAACGGTCAAAATGCTTGTAGCGAGAAGCTACTGTAACAATGCCAACTTTTCGTGGCGATACTCTATTTCAACCAAAAGTTGGTTGTGGTAATAGCCCATTGCAACCGTAAAAAAATACAGGCATTCAATAACAATATTCCAAACCATACATATAATATGTACATTCATAAATTCATAATTCTCATAGCAAATATCCATCAAATGAAACTCAGATGTAATTTAGCCATCCTAATTAAGTGCCAAACTAAATTGTCCATGATCTAGAGTCCAGTCCAGCTAGTTCTTTGAATCCTGCAATCAAGAAAACAAAAAAAATAGTTCTAGTTAATGAGTCCAAATAACTTATGCCGTACAATTATTCCAACCCCATTGTTAACAAAAATGTCGTCAGACTAACTGAAGTAACACTGTCTCAGCAAGCATATGACTGAGCAATCAGAACAATTTTACAAGTGCAAATGTCTAAAGCATAAGTACTAAAAGCTTCCGATGTGACTGAAGTTGTGATTTGATGTATAGTTTCAGTTAAGTTCTTGTCCCTAGCTAGCACATATTCATTTTTTGAAGTTGTCCCTTGATGCAGCAACAACACATGGTGAAAAAGAAGCAGCAACTAGCTAATTATGAAGGCCAATGACGTATAAAATGCAGGTGAACATGAAGAGAAAGCAAGGCTGTGACTTACCATTGCTTTAAACATTCGAGAATTCCTCGTTGCAACTTGTATGAGAGCATTTGAAGAAATAACAGTTGTCCTTGCAACTGGGGTCTTATTAGGAGTAGATCTATGTAAAAGAGTATTTTGCAAGTTTGGATACTATTTTCTTTGTTAATCCTCTTCGTTAGCACCTGAAAATAGAAGTGCACTTTTAGCAATGCAATTAAGCAACATAAATCTTACAAGGTCGCAAGCATATGAATGTAATCATCTGTTGGGTTCCCATCTGTTGGCTCAATTTTGTAAACTTTGCCATCATGTTTTTTTTTTCAAATTCTAGTCTTGATCTTCGCTCCTCTTCTCTGGTTTCCAAGTCTCTCTGCAAATAGTATAACAATGAGATGCTTGACACATGGAAGTACAGTTAGCATCGAAGCATGCATATTTAGTTAGACTCGTACCTTCTCAAAAACTTATTTGTGAGTATGATTTACTCGAGTTCCTGTATAAGGATTAATGGTTTTGATGATTAAGCAATCAAGGATTTTATGCATAATAGCAAATGTTAGAGATAGCTTAAATGTCATAATTGTTTTACCAGATCTGTGTTGTCCACGTTGGTTTTTGTAAGCTGTTATACTTTCCATCCTTGTTTTTTTTTGGCAAATACTTTCCATCCTTGTTACGGAGCAAATCCTTTCTTTACTGAACACAAAAACAATTAAGGGACTTAGCATTATCAATATGCACCATTCAGATAAGTCATTAAGAATTAAGGATGTTGTGTACCTTGCAGAAAGGAGTAATGTGCATCATCTCTTTCCTCTGAAGCGTGCACATTACCTGACGCGTCCCTAGCTATCGAAGTGAACATAAATATTATTATCAAGTTGCCGTGTATTGTACTCGGTCTGCTATTAGCAGGATCTTGCGTTGAATTCATCACCGTGCCCTTCTATAAGTAATATCATAATTTCAGTCAATTTCAGAAGAAATGGGGTACTTAAAGCAGGCATAAAAAAGTGACCAGAAAAATATCTATTCAAGTCTATACTGAAGCTGTTGTAAGCAAAAATAAGCTAGGCTTTAGAGATTAAATGAAATCAAATGTAGCCTGAATGTGGTAAGCAAACTACCAAGGTCAAATACGCTGAATGTGGCAGTATGGTTCAGTATAGGACAGTGGTTCCGATATTAACTTGGTAATATTTTACATAGTCAAAAAGAAAACTTGGGACTATTTACACAAAACGTGGGACACTCCAAAATACAAAAATACAGGAGTTGTGGTCGTGGTCGCAGCCGCCATGGCCAGGGACGAAGCTAGACAAAAACTACTATAGTGTCAGCCTTCATTGCAAAGGGGTCAGCATACGTATATGGACAGTAATTAACACAAATTTATGAAGAAATTGCAAGATATGACTTGTGTCAGTTGACACCAGTCCCTGGCCATGGCATACACCCACATAGGGCAACTTGACAGGGAAACATCAATACATTCGTACGAAATAACACTATTTAGTGCAGCCGATGATGTTTGTCTACTTCTCTCAGTCATAGAAAGACACAAACTACTGCAGTACATGTACAGCCGAGGATCACTAGCCAGTGTACAGAAAGAAACGAGATTCAGTAAACGCAACGTTTCAGTTACAGAAAGACACAAGATTCAGTAAACTCAACGTTTCAGTTACAGAAAGAAACAAACTACCAGTGTATGTGCAGCACAAGCAAGACATCTTCAGTATCCTGGTAAGTTAATTTTATAAATAGCATTCTTTCCTGTTCCATGAATGCTATTGAACATTACCCATGGAATATTACTATTGGACAATACCCATGGAAGAGTACAGCAACAAGCCAACAACACTAGTAGAAATTCAACTTCAAGCCAAGTATATCTATATATCTACAAGCGTAGCAGTAATTGTAAAGCATCAAGCAAGTATGTTGGTGAGGATCTTGGATCCTTTCACTTGTAGTTGCAGTGACATCTTCAGATCTTAGGTTCTTGCAGGAGAGGAAAGGGAGCTGTGAGGATGCAGACCATGCGGAAATGGACGGCGACGAAACGATAACTTCGATGGCAAGGGAAGCGACGGAGGAACATCCTCTTCAATGCGTGAGGGAGTGGCTATGGTCGCCGTGGACGGCATTGACAGTGAGGAGTGCTGCACGGCGGTTGCATCCTGGGAGTTGTTGTAGTAGGAAGGCCAGGCAGGCAATTGCATCCCGGCGGCTATGCCAGAGGCGAGGGTGAGGAGTGTTGCACGGCGGCCGTCCGCGTGGTTGTTCTACGATGGAAAGGGGGCGCTGCTATGGCCATACCACCCACCGCCTCCGCTGCCCCTCCCCCTCGTCTCCCCATGACCGCCCCCACCCCCACCGCCTCCGCCTCCGCCTCCGCCTCCTCCTGACCGTCGCCACCACCACCAATTTCTGCAGCCCCGCGCGCATCCGCTTCGTCTCTCGCCCCGCCCCTTCCCAACGGAACCCCCTCCCGGCCTCCTCCTCGTCCTCCTTCGAGAGCGCCCCCGATGTCGCCGGCGAGGACACTGGACACCTACGAACGGAAGGATCTAATGACCGCAGGGGGCAGGGAGGTGGAAGAGGGCCAGGACGAGCAGTGCGCGTTCGAGATGGAGGTGCGGAAACTGTCGGGGAAGAACCGAAGAAGAACCGGCGGCTGGTGCGCGCGCGGGTGCGGGTCGGCGCTCCGCTCGACGTCGTCTGGGCCATGCTCACCAACCACGAGGGCCTCGGCGGCTTCATCCCCGGCCTCTCCTAGTGCCGCCGAGGACGCAGCCTTCGCCCGACTCTAGGCGCTGCGCTGCACGGAGGAGATTTGGGAGAAAGGAATAACCTGAGGCAGTGTATGTTCGATGGACTCCGGTGTGGTCTGCAGTGTCGACGCCGTCATGACGCCGTGAGGACGGAGGAACCAGGACGAGAGAGCTCAGATCCGATCTACGATTTGGTGAAGAGAAATAATCAGGAAAATCTGTGAGGGGTGTTTAACGGGGAGGTTAAGAATTGTGGCGGTAGAGACGACCAAATTATTTGGTGGAAAATTAAAAAAATGGAGGGAGACTGAAGGCTTTAGCGGGAAGGTTAAAAATTACTTCCCTAAAGCAGAGTACACGTTTAATTATTTGTTTGGAAAGTAGTGTTTTAAGGAAACATTTAGAATAATGAAATAAATTGGAAAAAAAATCAAATCAATATGGAATATATCTGCTGCTGAAAATAATATTACTAAAATTTGTTTGTAAATTTTTTTTCGCTGACTGGCCGAGATAGATGTTCGCGTCGTTGCGAATCGTACATGATGGCGTGCTGGCGGGGAGAGTATGTAGTCGACACAGGAACAACAGCCGAGACGGCGAGGGTAATGGAGATGGTGTGTGCTGCACTCATTGGTAGAAATCGTATGTCACCCTCGCTTTACTCTTGCCTTGAACATGAGTAGATATGGGGTGATGAGACGGTCGATCTATGCCGGTCCCGATCTAACAGTTCGATCTTGTGATGGGGTGGTAGGACGGGAGATGGCAAAGAACACGAAGGACGTGATGGAAAATGCGCATGCACACACATGCAATAAACCCCCAATGGATCGACTGCTTTCTTCTTACCGGTCGATCCGCAGATCCAATAGAATCGAATCCGAAGAAGACCCAGCTACGCATGGAAATACCTACACCAAGAACATATATAAATCATCTCCATCGAAGTCTTGTGGTTTCCACACGTATTGGGGAGGATAGAGCCAGAACTCATCTATCTCCTCATCATCGTCTCTGTCCCAGATCAACAAGTAGTTTATACACATATATAGGGAATCATCATGTTAATCATACAACCAAAAATCAAATGCCATCACATATATTCGGCATTTTCCAACTACCAAACCCTAGCTAACCGTAACAGGCGATCCCAGGCTACCAACTCACCGGGGCTTACAGTGCAAACTCAATCCAATATAATCCAATCCAAGGAAGATCCGACGACCACGTCGAACTAGAATCTCACAGGGAAAGATTGATACTAGAATCACATGGGAGAAAGTGTAGATGTCGGCATACTAGAACCTTGCATGGAAATTCCAATACCAAGAACATATATAGATCATCTCCATCGGAGGTCTTGTGGTTTCCACACATATCGGGGGAATAAAATCAAATGACACTACATATATTCGGTATTTTACAACTAGAAAACCCTAGCTAATTGTAACCGGAGCTCCCAAGGTACCAACTCATCGGGGCTTCTAGTGCGAGGACGATGCCGACCCAATATAATCCTATCGGAGATCCGTTTTTGAGAAAGAGGGCATGTACGTCTAGTTTGTCTACATAAACCATGTCTGAAGTGAAGTTGTGCACTCATCAGAAGGTCCTGATAGAGAATACACTTTCTGATATCCTTGTTTGTAGATTCAATGTTTGAACTCCGAAACTCCAATCTGCCAAGTTTGAACAGGCAAGTCTCTCGTAACGTTGGAATTTCACTTTCAGTTCTGCAAATAATTTGGAAAATGGTCAAAACTCTGTTGACCCGGAACTCTGTCGCCTGGGCTCTGAATACTAGGTTGAATATAGTAGCACTCTACATTAGCCCATCATCAAAGATAGCCCTACTTCTCTTCACCTTCTTTCCAGTTCGACCACGCGTCTACCGCCTTCCATTGCAATCTCGCCCAATCGTTAGGTCTGCTCCTCTGCCTCTCGATTGGGGGATCCCATATGGCGCACAGGTCGCCCGCAAGCGACCTGGCATGCACCCCCCCCTCGTGCGTTGGGCTGTCGTACTGGGCGGCCCATTTTCCACGTAAAACAAAGTTTAACGATTCAAGAAATCTTCATTGAATTCAATTTTTTGTTCACCTATTTCAAAAATTTTCTTCAAAATTCTAAATTTGGCCATTGAACTAAAAATATGTTCATAAAATACGAATTTTGTTCATAGTTTTCAAAAATTGTTCATTGAATTTAAATTTGTTCATCCATTTTTTCAAAAAGGAAATATTGAACAAATTTTGTTCATCAAGTTCATAAAAGGTTACTCGAACTCAAACGTGTTCATCAAATACAAAAATTATTCATCATTATTAAAAATGCTCATAAAAAATTGTTCTTCAAAATAACAATGTTCAATTAAATTGAAAAAATGTTTATTCTTTTGAAATCATGAACAGTTTTTTAATTTAATAACGTTTTTTGAAAATTCATTTTTTTGAAAATTTAGAATCTTTTTGCAATCGCAAATTATTTTAACATAGAATAAAACAAAAACAGAAAATATAAAGGAAAAGTAAAAACGAACAAAAAACATAGGGCCGGTGCAACAGGGCGCGCGGGGTGGAGCTATAGGCTGGGTTATTTACTAGGAGGATGGCCCGAGAAAAAAAGCCCAGGAACAGCCTACTGCCTAGACTGCTCGCCGGTGCCTCTCGACGCCAGCTGATTGCCCTGATCCCCTCTGCTCTACGCGTTCGATCCGCCGCCAGCACCTGCCTCAGTGCCTCGCCCAGTCATTTTCGCCGCCTCGCCGGCCCCTCCCGTCAGTCCCTGCCGGGCTGCCGACTGCAACGCCTTCGGCAGTACGGCACCACCGCGAAGCAGCGCCGGCGTCGGCGTGCCCAGCCACCCCTGCCAGCGCAAGGAGACCGCGCTTGACCTGACCAAGTTCGTCGACAAGGGCGTCCACGTAAAGCTCACCGGCGGCCGTCAAGGTTACTTCGTAAAGACGAAAACCCTTTTCTTTCGTGCTAAGCTCTGCACCATCAGATCCCCCCGTAGTTGTTTGTGTTAGCCACTTAGCCTGCTAACTGCCTCTCTGTCATTGTCACAAGTGCGCTATTTGGTGTAGGGTAATCCTTACAGACTTGCTACAAATGTTATTGGCGCGAGTACGCGACTTGTTAGTTTGGTTTTTGTCTGATTTAGTTGCTTCGTCTTGTGTTTCTTTAGTATTGACGTGCTGTTGTCTTTTCAGAAGCAAGCAGATTAAAATTGCCACGTTAAATTGTAACTGCTTGGTTGTCTTTTGAGATTGATCCTAAAACTTTATTAGAAAATGTTCAATGTATATATAACAAATTTGTTCATATATTATACAATAGTCTTCAGTGTGTATTTATAAAATAATTTTTGGTGTGTATTTTCAACAAATGTGACATAATAAAAAGTTCAGTATAAATTAAAAATATGTCGACAATATTGAAAAAAACATATACCGTTTATTACAAAACATATAGTATAAAAAAGAAGTGTGCATAAAAAAAATGGAAAACCCGAAGAATACCCAAGATCTGAAAAAAGATAAAAGAAATATAAGAATGATTTTACACAATAATTTTTTAATACACGTTTAACCTTATTTGGAATACACATTGTCAATTTTCTGAATGCATGATGAACATTTAAAAACAAATACATGTTCAACATTTTCCAAAAGCGTTCTCAACATTTTTAAAATTTGCCAGAAAATAAATATGCATCAAAATTTCCAATTTTTTAGTAGAAGCAGATAAATATATTACTTACTGTACATGGCAACAAAGATATCTGCAGGTAAATATACTACTTCATACAGGTGGCCCAACACGCTTTAGGTCGCGGGTATGATAGCTCTGTGAATCACGTATTTTTTGTTCCAGAATGTAGATTAATCTTCAGTTTGAAGAAAAACCAAAATTACTGTCCTGGAGGGAGTACTTATATGAGATAGAAATATGTGTGCCTCAACTTTTATATATACAAATATGAGTTAGAAATATGCGCGAGCTCCTGTGTTCGAATCACTTAGGCGCCATTTTTGTGTGTCTAAAAAGATAAAAGAAACTCAAAAACATATTAAAAACGAAACAGTCGTCCATAAAAGAAACAGGGTATAAGTTAGAGCATAAAAACAAGAAAGCCTCAACTTTATCACATGCAATTGTGTGGAGTAGTGGTCAACGAGCTTCTACCGCATTCTGCGCGTCCAAGTTTCGAATCCTGGCGGGCGAGCGTGTCTTTTAATTTTTGGTGCCGGATTTTTAGTTTTCCCTGCAAATGAGGCCATTTGTGTCACTAAATGTAAACCAAGCAAAAGAACATGCCACATCAGTAAATGTAAGCCAAGCAAAAGAACATGCCACATCAGCCCTTGACAGGGGATCCTGCTGGTCAGTTTCCGTCAATACGTGTTTATATGTGGTACCAATCCGCTTGCACTACACCAATCGTGGTACTTATATGTAACTAAACCACGCGCTTTAGATCATTTTGTAACAGCTTGACCTAAATATGGTACTGATATGCAAAATTTTGAATAGTGATACTAATTCGTTACAACTGTCTCAAGTGTTGTATCTCGATGAAATTAACTCGGGGATGTGGATTGGGTGAGGATGGAGGCCAACCAAAAGTGGCAGAGGACTAGGAACCTAGTGATCTGCTACTGAAGCCGCATGGAGATGAGAAGAAGTTGTCCCGTTCATCTAGGTGGTTCTCTATTTTTTTACAGAGTAGGTCGTTATCTCTAGCTATGTATTGTGGTCAGATGGCAACCAATCATGGACTGATGGGCTGCAGGCCATGATAGGATTAGGGCTACTAAAAAGAATGCAATTTTGCTAGTGGGCCACATGCCAGAAGGCCCCAGTGAAGGTCCGTCGTTAACTATATGAATATCGTTGCCAATATCTTGTTCTTTTTCATAACAATAGGGGATTTTTGCAATATGCTCTACATATTACCATGGATACGCAATTTGTTGCAATAAACAATAGTTATTGCAACGCAATGAAATTGAGGCGATAAATATATACTATTGTGACCAATACATATTTTGTTGCAATATTTAGCCAATTTTTGCAACAATATTTATAACTAATGCAACATCATACGGATGTTGCAACATCTTTCCAAATATTACCACGAATAGTTATTCTGTTGAAATACCTAGTCTCTATTGCAACAAACTAACTGGCTCACGCAATGAAATTTGTTTGTCGCAATATTGCTAGGTTATTGCAATGACACTATAGTTTGTTGGAATACATAGCCTCTATTGCAACAAAATGAGTATTTATCACGATAAAACTTTGTTGTGGCAGTACGTTGTTCCTATCACCACAACCCAGGAATTTGTGGTAATATTGTGTTCTATTGCAACGAAACACAATTGTGGCAATAAATTTTATTGCAATAGACCGGAATCCTTGTAGTGTGACTTGAAATATGATTTATTACTTACTTATTTATAAGCCCCCAGATGCTTTTTCTGCTATTTTCGCAGTCCGGCATTGCACCTTAGGGCATGCCTCCTAGGGAAAGGAACCCTTAACGGAACTATTCTCCCTGGAAGATGTTTCTTACTAACCATGTAATATAACATAACTAGTTGGGCACTTGTCTAATAAAGCAATTATGACCCTGACGCCTTGTCTCCATGCATGCCCCGGTTCTTTTATAACCGTAGGGGTATTCGGACACACTTCGGACTGTTGGGTCCCGAGGTTGAAGCGAAACGGTCTGCAAAGACAAAGATCTACAATCCGGCTAGAAGGCATCTTACATGTCATTTCAAATTACATCATCAAACCGACTGATTGTACTCCTCCTCAATCCCATCTAACAGGCTGTCTAATTTACAGTCCTGTTGGGAATATTTCGCGGCCAGTTCTATTTGGCCATACATCAAGCTCACAGGGATCTCCTTCCCATCAGGCCCCGCAGGTCTGACCTCGGCCATGTGGTTTGGGTCAGCCTTCGGGTAGCGCGTCTTCACCATGGCCCAGGCCTCCCTGGCGCCCTGACGGCATGCCGATATCTTCCACAAACGGAGGCGTCGCCGTGCTCCCTGGAGCTTCTCAGCAAGCTCACCAAGGCCCTCGGGTAGGGAGACGGATGGCCATAAAGCCTGAACGACGCCACTCATCGCCTGCCGAACACGTTCGAACAATTGCGCCAGCTCGGGAAGTTGGTCACCTGACCCAGGCATTTCCTCCGCAGGGCGACCTGTGAGCACACCTAAAGACATATTTCTGTCAAACGACTTCCTCGCCGAATTCTTCTTTTTCAAAGGAATTTGCTCAAGCACTTACTATAAATGCCACGACGAAGTCGCTGATTCTCCTTCAAGGAGCCAGACAGCTGGGCCCGAACACCTTTCAGCTCTTCTCCTAGCTGGGTGTGGGCATCTTGGAGCTTGTTTCTCTCCTGTTGCACCTTCATAAGCACCCTCTCGCCAGCCTTTAGCTGGCGCAGTAGCTGTTGCTTGTCCGGATCTAGTCCGGCGCCCTCTGCAATATTATTGTCAGATTCACGCCGCACTTTGTTAATTAATTATCTTTTCAAAGTACGTCTTACCAGCGGGGGTTTCTGTGGCTCCCCCTGTGGCGGCCAGTGCGGCCTCAAGTTGGGCCTTGCACTCTTGGAGCTCCTGGGACAGATGGGTATTCTTCTCCGTAAGA
The DNA here is from genome assembly GCF_018294505.1 of Triticum aestivum. Classification (NCBI taxonomy): domain Eukaryota; kingdom Viridiplantae; phylum Streptophyta; class Magnoliopsida; order Poales; family Poaceae; genus Triticum; species Triticum aestivum. The sequence continues at coordinate 673,638,868 of NC_057803.1, forward strand.
TCCTGCATAAAAATTGATCCTTAAATCAGTTGTTCTAACCATTTTAAGTCTCGGGGGCTACTGGCATATATAACTATTAAAATTACTTACGCGTATGTCTTTCACATACTGCTCCGTGGCTCTGGTTAACCCATCTTGAGCGGCACGGAGGTGCGCGTTTCCCGCATCAAAGGCATTTAACGCCTCCGGGGAGAAACACGCGTCACAAAGAACTGTCCGGCGACGCCTGTGATTCATGGCGCTCTCCACCTCAGACCGGGTGGCGGACAGCCTGTCGGCATCCTCCGTCGGAGGAGCGTCCGACTCATGCCTTGTATTCGCCTCCCCTTCCGGGCCATGCATTGGAGCATGGCTGGCGGAGGCTTGATTGGCAACCTCTCCGGACACTGTCCGGCGAGCGCTCTTTCTGGAAAAGTTATGAGCATTAATATACCTCCTGGGAATCCTTCCCTTAAAAAATAGCGGTGCTCCGTACCGTTGCAGCGACGTTTCAGTTCGCGTCGCACTCCTCTTCCGCCTGCTGGGCCGGACTGACCCTTGTTGGCCGGTCGCCGCGGGCTCGACTTCCTGCCGTAAAGGCGCTTCCTGTCGAACACCATTGGTGCACGGTGGTCAGAACTAAGCATTAAAGAAGTAACGGTGCCAGGACTTCGGTCGTACTCACCGGGGAAGCCGGACACAAACCGGGGTAGTCAGCCATGATGGCGACTAAAGCATTATCTATGCTGAGCTGGTGGTACACCCCGTCGATCAGTTCCACCGCTAAGTCTGGATCCTCTTCGGAGGCCGGATCAAGGGACCTTTCTGGGTCCTCGGGTTGTGGGGCTGGGCTTTTTATGCCCTCCACATCCCGACGCAGTTCGTGTGTCAAAATCATACAATAAGACAATTGCCTTTAAAGGCACGGTTCAGATATGCATGCGACCGCTTACCCAGCTCCGAGGGTTGTTCATGGAAAATCCGTTCAGAGGATTCGTGCGGAGGAAGTCCTCCTTCTCCCCCTTATACAAGCCGGACAGGATCTTCACCAGATCGTCGGTCGAGCCAGGTCCCTTGCGGCCGTGACGGGTGGCGTCGTCGTCTCTGTTGAAGTCCCACATGGGGTGGCCCCTATATTGGAGCGGCTGCACCCCACGCATAATGCATGTGGCCATGACTCCATTCATGGTTAATCCGGAATGGGCTAGCAGCCGTATCCGGCCCATCAAGTAATGGACGCTACTATCATATTCTCGTCGAGGGCTCCGTGGGCGCCAACTTAGGCGTTTCTTCAGGGGAGCGTTGCTGAACTCCGGAAGGCCGATCCGGACTGGATCCGGCAGCGGAGCGTCCTCCATATAAAACCACTCCGAAGGCCAATCTTCGGACGTCTTCTTTGGGGTCCCGGACAGGTATCCGGTCCCGGCGATGCGCCATATTTCGGCTCCGCCCACTTGATATATCGACCCCTCGTGAGAGCGGGGTACGAGGCAAAACGGCCTCTTCCACAGTGCAAAATGGGGCTCAATGCCCAAGAACAGCTCACACAGAGCTACGAAGCCCGCGATGTGCAAAATGGAGGCAGGTGTAAGGTGATGAAGCTGGAGTCCGTAGAACTCCAGGAGCCCCCGGAGAAACGGATGTATAGGAAATCTGAGTCCCCTTATTAAGTAGGAGACGAAGCACACCCGCTCTCCTTTGGAGGGATTGGGGGCGCTCTCCGCCTGTTTCCCACCTTTGTAGGTGGCCAGTCCGGCTCGAACCGGAACCATGAAGGCCGGGGGAAGATACCCCTCTGCTTGGAGCGTCACTAACTCGCTGTGCGGGACTGAGCATTTCCTCCAATCTCCTGGCTTAGGGCTGGGAGCGCGAGAAGAGGAGCCGCGTCGACTGTCCATGTTGGAATGGGTTCGTTGTCAGATGCGCCTTGATGAGTGCTTGCGGAAGGAGGATGATGTGATTTGGATCTGGATCCTCGCCTCTCTTATAGGCAGCTTATTTGCGCAGCTAGGGGGTAAAACATAAAAATACCCTGGCTTTTCGCATTCATGCGACGCGTGGAAGAAGACCATTATTGGACACGGAAGCCAAGGAGCGCAACATTTATGAAGCAACCGGACACTATCCGGCAAACACATGGAGCATGAAGAAGAGCCCGCCTTGCAAACGCCGAAGACAACATACGCGCCGGATTCGTCGTTATTGAAGCCTGGTTCGGGGGCTACTGAGGGAGTCCCGGACTAGGGGGTGTCCGGATAGCCGAACTATCATCATCGGCCAGACTCCAAGACTATGAAGATACAAGATTGAAGACTTCGTCCCGTGTCCGGATGGGACTTTCCTTGGCGTGGAGGGCAAGCTTGGCGATACGGATATGTAGATCTCCTACCAATGTAACCGACTCTGTGTAACCCTAGCCCTCTCCTGTGTCTATATAAACCGGTTGGCTTTAGTCCATAGGACGAACAACAATCATACCATAGGCTAGCTTCTAGGGTTTAGCCTCCTTGATCTCGTGGTAGATCTACTCTTGTAACCCACATCATCAATATTAATCAAGCAAGACGTAGGGTTTTACCTCCATCAAGAGGGCCCGAACCTGGGTAAAAACATCGTGTCCCTCGTCTCCTGTTACCATCCGCCCAGACGCACAGTTCGGGACCCCCTACCCGAGATCCGCCGGTTTTGACACCGACAATAGGATTGATGGCTCACCTTGTTATCAAGGACAACATCACCTCTGGAGGATCCCTGGTATCAGGCCAACCCTCCGGCTGGGCGGCTTCACCATGACCGCCCGTTCGGCCGTCGGGCCGACAATGACTTCTCGGGTCATTGAAAATCGCCTCCGCGTCAGCTCAGAATACTCCGAACAGATGGATCCGACAGAGTTGTCGTCCTTAAATGAACTCCTGGATCGCATCGCCGCCTTGAGAGTCGCTACGGGCTATGATCGGATTGGGCTTAAACCCAATCAGAGAGAAATTGAATCTACGCCGATCACCCATTAGATAGCGGTAGTAGAGGAGCAATGCGACAACTCTTCCACTATAATGAGGATGAACTATGTCCGGATTTCTGAGCTTACTGAGCCAGATACCTGCCTGCGGGAAGACGTGCCCCATATTCTGAACCTAGAGTCGGACCGTGGGCCGGAAAAATTGGTCGATATCTCGGAGCCCGAACTGTTAAGCTCGGAAATTCCTCAAGCTCCGGATCCCAGATTGGGCCAGGGTTCGGACTTAAATCCGCCCACCCACCTAGATACAAGCGATCTTACCCACATCAGACAGCAGTCCCAAGAGACGGTCCATCACTTTTGGGCCAGATTCTTCCTTGTCAAGGACAAGATCAAAGACTGCCGCGATGAAGACGCAATCTCATTATTCTGCAAAAATTGCATGGACGAGGGAATCCTGAATGCCATAAACCACCGCCACGTATCACACTTCGCTGACTTGGCAACCATAGTACAGAAGTACTGCGCAATGGAAAGCACCTGGAAAACTCAAGTAGCCCCTTGGAAGCCACCGGTTTTCACTAAACTCCTCGTCTGGACAAAAAGGGTGCACCCTCATAGGTCGCCCAATTCAATAACAAAAAAAAAATAAATCTAAACCCATTACAGGGCGCGGAACCATTCTGGAGGGATGGCTCGATAGGCCATGCAAAATACACACAACACCGGATACAACACCAACCCACAGCCTTAGGGCATGTTGGATACTCCGGCAGGTGGCCAAGAGCGGCGAGGATCTCCTCACTAAAAATACCGCAGAGCAACATCCCACGGAAGACAACAACCCTGCAGTACTAACAGTGTTCGAGACTTTCGCCTCAAACAATAGGTGCAAAAGGGCGCTCCGTGGCCTCGCTGAAGTCTACCAAGTTGCAGCAATAAACCCCTGGAACAACACGGCCATAACTTTCAACGCCAGTGACAAACCAAAATTCAGAATAATCCGGGCACCTGCCGCATTGGTCCTCAGTCTGATTGTGGACGGATTTCGGTTTACCAAAGTGCTCATGGACGGCGGCAGCATACTAAACCTCATTTATGAGGAAACTCTCAACAAAATGGAAATAAACAGGAGCCGCATTGAGCAAAGTAGCACAACCTTCCGAGGGACTATTCCCAGTTGGGAGGCACGATGTGCTGGAAAAATCACACTCGATGTGGTATTCGGCATGCCAGAGAATTATCGTTCCGAAGAGATAACCTTTTCAAGTGGCCCCTTTCTATAGTGGATATCATGCCCTGTTAGGGCGAGATGCATTTACAAGCTTCCAAGCCATACCCCATTACAGGGTACGTGAAGCTCAAGATGCCCGGGCCCAATGGAATCATCACTCTTGCTACTGATCTGGACATAGCACTCCGCGCCGAAAACAAAAGCGCCGCCTTAGCCCTCGAGGCATTGTCTGAAGCCCTCGCGGCCGAAGAATTAACTGCATTGTGCTCCATGGTGGATAGGGACAACGTGATACTCGATAAACGATCCAAATCTACCTCCTTTAAACTAGCAGATGAAATAGTCAAATTCCAGGTCCACCCAACGGACTCCACAAAGACAACATCCATTGGGGCACAGCTGTACCCCGCGGTCGACGCTGCACTGCGGGCGTGCCTACGCGAAAACTGGGACATATTGGCTTGGCACCCTTCTGATATGCCAGGGATCCCATGCAGGCTGGCCGAACACAGCCTAAACATACTGAAGGGATACAAGCCGGTCAAGCAAACACTACGACGCTTTTTCGAACCCAAACAACAAGCCATGGGAGAGAAGCTAGCCAAGTTACTCGAGACCGGATTCATCAGAGAGATAAAACACCGGATTGGCTAGCAAACCTGGTGATGGTACCAAATAAGGATAAATCCTAGTGCCTATGTGTCGATTTCAAAGACCTCAACAAGGCTTGCCCCAAGGATCCCTTTCCCCTCCCACGTATCGATCAAATTATCGATGCTACTGCAGGATACGACTCACTGTGTTTCCTCGATGCATACTCCGGATATCACCAAATCAAGATGATGCCTTTCAGGCTCATAAACGCCGATGCCACCTATCAATGCATGATTCAAACATGTCTAGAGAAACAAATCGGCAAGACAGTTGAAGCATACGTGGATGACATAGTCATCAAAACCAGACACGTCGAATCATTAATAGACGATTTGCGTCTCACATTCGACAACCTTCGGATATATGACATCAAGCTCAATCCGGAAAAGTGTGTTTTCGGCATTCCCGCCGGGAAGCTCCTGGGCTTCATCGTTTCCAACAGAGGAATTGAGGCAAACCTAGCTAAAATCTGAGCTCTGTCACAGTTGGCTACGCCAACAGACCTCAAACAAGTCCAAAAACTATCCGGATGTGTGGCAGCTTTAAGTCGCGTTATCTCCAGACTAGGAGAAAAGGTATTGCCACTCTATCGCCTTCTCCGACGCACCGATCACTTTGAGTGGACGGACACCGCAACAGCCGGATTGGAAGAAATAAAGGCTCTTATAGCAAGCAACCCAATCCTGGCTGCACCAAACATCGGTGAACCCATGTTATTTTACATATCTCACGCACCAACTCGTGAGTGCGGTGCTCGTCGTCGAACGAGAGGAGGACGAACACAAATTCCCGCTTCAGAAGCCGGTATACTACGTATCCACTTTCCTCACACCATGCAAATTCTGGTACCCACATTACCAAAAAATAGCAGACACAGTCTTCATGGCATCCCGGAAGCTATGACACTACTTTCAAGAATGCTCCATAATGGTGGCCTCCGAGGTATCACTCAATGACATAATAAACAACCGCGACGCCACAGGCCGGATTGCCAAGTGGGCTATTGAGCTCCTCCCATTAGACATTACATACAAACCGCGACGGGCCATTAAATCAAGTACCGGCCGACTTCGTCACTGAATGGACAGAGGCCGAACTCCCTAAAGAGTACGTCACATATTCCAACTGGGTCATGCACTTCGACGGCTCCAAAATGCTGGCAGGCCTAGGGGCAGGCATTGTCCTAACATCCCCCACTGGAGATACGATTCAGTATGTCCTCCAAATATTTTTCACGGACTCCAACAATGCAGCCGAATACGAAGCCTTATTGCATGGTCTTCGGATGGCCGTCTCCATGGGCATACAACGTCTGAAAGTGCGCGGGGATTCAAACCTCGCAATATCTCAAATAAATGGAGATTTCAATGTCAAAGATCCGAAGATGGCGGCTTACTGTAACACCATTCTTTCGAGGTGCTCGAATTTCACCATGTGGCTCGAGAAAGTAACCAAGCGGCGGATGTCCTTGCTCACATCGGCGCCAAACGCGACCCCGTCCCACCTAACATATTTTTGGAAAGGCTTTTCAAGCCATCCGTGGTGTGGCAAGGGGAGAGCGGCAACATCAATCCGGATCCGACCACAACTCCAGAATCCGAACACACCGGCATCACCGAGGGCTCAACCACCGAAATTACACCATCGGCCCATCTCATCATGGCAGTCATCGCCCCATGGACCGAACCCTTCTTGGCCTACCATAATAGGAGAGAACTCCCTAAGGATCAGAATGAGGTGCGCTGCATTGTGCGGTGCTCTAAAGCCTACAAAGTCCACGAGGGAGAACTTTACAAGAAAAGCGCTACCGAAGTACTTCAAAGATGTATCTCCGAGGAAGAATGGCGGCAGATCTTGGCTGAAATTCATACCGGTCTCAGCAGTCACCACGCCGCGGCTCGGGCCCTTGTAAGCAAGGCCTTCCGTACAGGTTTCTACTGGCTGACGACCCGAGCAGACGCACATGACCTTGTCCAACATTGCGTCGGATGCCAGCTTTTCGCCAACCAAAGCCATATGCCATCCACCGCTCTACAAAAAATCCCCATCATTTGGCCTTTTGCAGTCTGGGGGCTTGATATGGTCGGACCCCTTAAAGGAGGAAGCCATAAGAAAAAATACCTGTTGGTCATGGTGGATAAATTCACCAAGTGGATAGAAGCCAAACCAGTTAAAACGTCCGAAGCCGAGCCTGTGATAGACTTTATATCCGGTGTTGTGCACCGTTATGGTGTTCCGCACAACATCATCAACGACAACATATCCAATTTCATAGCCGATGAGGTGAAAGCCTGGTGCGCTAATCTGGGCATCATGCTCGACTATCCTTCCATCTATCACCCACAAACCAACGGTCAAGTTGAACGAGCCAATGGTCTTATTGTGAGCGACATTAAGCCCAGACTAGTGCGGTATTTGAAAGAATCATACAAGCACTGGGTGGAGGAGCTCGACTCCATACTCTGGGGGCTGCGGACCACACCCAATCGTTCTACCGGATATACACCTTTTTTCATGGTGTACGACGCAGAGGCTGTGTTACCCTGCGACATTATTCATGACTCACCTCGAGTGCGCATGTATGAAGAGAGAGAAGCCGAGTTGGATCGGCAGGACAGCTTGGATGCCCTGGAGGAGGAGCACACTGTCGCAAAAGCCCGTTCCGCATTTTATCAACAACAGGCTCGCAGATATCAAAGCAGAGAAGTACGGGCCAAGACTTACAATGTTGGTGAACTCATTCTACGCTTACCGGAGAAGAAAAAGGACAAACTTAAGCCCAAGTGGTAGGGTCCCTTCATCATCGACGAAGTCCTCACCGGAGGAGCGTACCGCCTGCGTGATGCGTCAGACAATCTCCTAGAGCCGAACCCATGGAACGCGGCTAGACTTCGAAGATTCTATGCCTAGCGCCAGACTCTTCGTTCGTCTCCTTTCCCCCCTTTTTTTCATATTTATTTTCCTCTCTTTTCACCTTTTTCTTTCTTTTTAAGCCTTTAAAGCTTTTTGTGCGGCTAAACCGTGCATCTTCGACGCACACATCCTAAAATTTGTACGTTAAGTATACCTGGGGGCTTCTCCTACAGAAGCTTATTATTATTATTATTATTATTATTATTATTATTATTATTATTATTATTATTATTATTATTATTATTATTATTAGAGCATCAAGCTCACCACATATGTGTCTTTTCCGCGTATGTACCTTTTCTTCGCCATTATATGCATCGATATGACTTAAGTTTTGGCCAAGCTGGGTTGCCTGGCTCCTGTGCTTATGCCCTACGTTCCCGTTAGTTTGGCTAGGGCATAAAGGGAGCACCTCTATGATTGTTACTGCCGGGTTATCCGGACGTGTACCTCAGACTGGGTGAAGCCGAAAGCTAGCGTTCTTAAGGGAATATTCGGTCGGCGAACTAAAGATGTTCTTTACTCGTTACACTATGGACCCCCAGATGTTAAGCATGCTGCGATTTTTTCAATCACAGTCCGGACGTGCATGCTAACGCATGTTGACCCTGGGAAAGGGACCCTTAATGGAACTATTCTCTCTGGAAGATGTTAATTACGATCAAAATGTAATATAACATAGCTAGCAGCATACTTGTCTGTTCAAGCAATTATGACCCCTACGCCTGGTTTCCAAGCATACCCCGGTATATATTACTGAGTGGGTATTCGGAAGCACTCTGCACCCTTGGGTCCAGAGGTTGAAGCGAAAAGGTCTGCCATGACATTTAATTTATAATTCAGCTAGAGACATAATTTGTCATTTGAAGTACATAGTCACTTAGACTAAAAAACTTCTTCTTCTATGCCATCCAACAGGCTATCTAACCTACAATCCTGTTGGGAATACTTGGCGGCTATTTGTACCTGGTCATATACCAAACTAATAGGAATATCTTTTCCATCTGACCCTAAAGGTATGACCCGGTCCATATGATTCAGGTCGAGCTTGGTATACCGTGTCTTTACCATGGCCCGGGCCTCTCGTGCACCTTCCCGGCAGGCCGATATCTTCCATAGTCGGAAGCAATGCCACACTCCTTTAAGCAGATGACAAGCCCCACCATACTTACTGGAGGGGAGTCGGATGGCCATAAAGCCTTGGCAATACTTTGCATCGCCTGCCGAGCTCGCTCGTGCATTTGCGACAACTCTTGTAGCAGATCGCTCAATGATCCGGACACCTCCTCTTCGGGACGGCCCGTCAATATACCTACAGACATAGTTGTTGTCAGTTACTTTCCTTACCGAACTATGTAAAGGTAAGTCCGAACACATACTAAATATGCCGCCTCGCAGCCTCCTATTCTCCTTCACAGAGTCAGCCAGCTGGGCCCGCACATCTTTTAGTTCCACAGCCATTTCGGTGTTGGCATCTTGGAGTTTGTTCTTCTCCATCCTGACCTGTGTCAGTATATGTTCGCCCGTGGCCAGTTTCCTTTGAGCTCCTGGACCTCCCGCCTGTGCGGCTTCCGGTACCTCCCCCGGATGATCTGACGAATCTGCCATAAAATGTGCCCCTGCATTAATAATACTGGTATATGATTATGTTTTCTCGATAGAGGGGAACATTACCAGACACTGCCTTCTTCGATTTCTCCAGTTCGGCGGTAGCAGCAGCTAGCTGGGCCTGACAATTTTTTAGCTCTTGTGACAAAAGGCTGTTCTTCTCTGCGAGCACCTAGTTGTATAATGATCCTTAAATCAGTTTTACTAACTATTTCAAGTCTCGGGGGCTACTGGTATATGATTATCAGACTTGTACAAACTATGTCCCTTTCCCGAATATCTTTCAAATACTGGTCTGTGGCCCGAGAAAGCCCATCTTGAGCAGCTCGGATGTATGCATCACCCGAGTTAAAGGCATTGAAAGCCTCTTCTGAAAAACCAGGGTCGTGAAGAGCAGCCCGCCGAGCCGATGATTCATGGCGCTTTCCACTTCGGAGTTTGTGGCCGACACTTTATCCGAATCCTCCGCAGAAGGACAATCCTGTGTCACTTCCGCATTAGCCTCAGTCCTCGAGACAGGGTCCGGAATCCGGCTGGTAGAGGCATGACCGGTAGGATCCCCCGACACAGTCCGGTGAATATTTTTCCTGATAAGACACAACAGATAGTGTCATACTTAAAGATGACAACCATGGAGCATATTTAAAACCATACCTCCTCAATGAAGGCTCGGCCATATTTCTATTTGCCTTCCTCTTTGGAGGTCTGCCCGTCGTAGGCACCGCCTTCTTGCGCATCGCCTCAGGTGCAGCGTGGCGTGCCGATTGCCTCGCCTTTAGAGCATAATATAATGCGGTGGGTAAGGTGGAAAGAGGAAATTATCTTGAAGGACAAGTCTCCTGATTACTTACATGTGACGCAGGGAGGAATATTGATCCCTCTTGATTACGAGGGACGAGGAAAAACAACTTCTTCCATAACTCGAAATGGGCCTCACAACCCAGAAATAGCTCACAAAGAGTGACATAACCTGCAATATGCAGGATGGAGGCGGGTGTGAAGTTGTGTAGTTGGAGGCCATAGTACTCTAGAAGCCCTCGGAGGAACAGATGGATTGGAAATCCGACGCCTCTTAGCAAATAGGGAACAAAGCATACTCGTTCCCCCCTGGATGGGTTGGGGAACTTCTCCGCCTGCTCCCCACCATCAAAGGAAGCCAATCCGTCTCGAATGGGGACTAGATCCGCGGGGGGAAGAAATCCCTGGGTCTGCAGCTTCACTAGTTGGCCATGGGATACGAAACACTTTTCCCAATATCCTTGTTTGGGGCCGTGACGACGGGAGGAAGAGCTAGGAGCTCTAGCCATGTTGGGGTGGTTTCTGCAGGCAAGATCTGAGGATTCCTCGTTTGAGGCAGATGGTGCGGATTAGATCCGAAGATGCCCGCCTCTTTAAATAGACAATTTACTCACATGGTCAGGATGGCAAGTGTAAAAATGCCCCGATCTCTCGCATTCGCTCAACACGTGGAAGCTGAAATCATGAAGGTGCAGTAGCCGATGAGCGTGACATTAAATGGAAAGCCGGACACTACTCTTTAAGTTAGGTACTTTCAAGTATTCGGTGAAGGAACCCGCCTTGCAATGCCAAAGACAATCTACGCGTCGGACTCATCGTCATTGAAGCCTGGTTCAGGGGCTACTGAGGGAGTCCTGGATTTAGGGGTCCTCGAACAGCCAGACTATATACATGGGCTGGATTGTTGGGCTATCAAGATACAAGATAGAAGACTTCGTCCCGTGTCCGGATGGGACTCTCCTTTGCGTGGAAGGCAAGCTTGGCGATTTGGATATGTAGATTCCTTTCTTTGTAACCGACTCTGTGTAACCCTAGCCCCCTCTGGTGTCTATATAAACCAGAGGTTTAGTCCGTAGGACAAGAACAACAACCATAATCATAGGCTAGCTTCTAGGGTTAGCCATTACGATCTCGTGGTAGATCAACTCTTGTAATACTCATATTCATCAAGATCAATCAAGCATGAAGTAGGGTATTACCTTCATAGAGAGGGCCCGAACCTGGGTAAACATTATGTCCCCCGCCTCCTGTTACCATTAGCCTTAGACGCATAGTTCGGGACCCCCTACCCGAGATCTGCTGGTTTTGACACCGACAACCGCCACGACCAAGCCAAAGAAGGCGCTGACGCCCGAACAGGGGGCACGCGAGTCGGCCAGGAGGAAGGGCCGGAGGCACGCCGCGGACGCGAGGGATGAGGCCGCCGCCCAGGCCACCGTCGTCGCTGCCGCGCAGCAGGAGATCACCAACGCCCGCGTCGCGGTGGCAATGAGGGAGGCGCTCTACATGCTAGGGTTATCCCCTAGCCAGCACGGCCTCGTCCAAGTCGCCGTCGCCGCGGCCAGCACCGGCTCGTCGGTGTTTCCTCGGATGGTGTTGCCCAACTCGCCCCGCGCGTCGGTTTTCAACCTGATCCCCGGTTTTCACGTCTATCCACAGGCCTCCCGCCTCTCCGGGGAGTGCTCACCCAAAGTGAGCGTGATCGCGCCTTCCACGCCCGCGCCCATGCCCATCGACCTCAATTCCAGCCCGGTGGCCGGTGGCTCGTCATCCGGCGGCGCGAGGAAACGCGTGCGGCAGATGCCGGCCGGCGTGCTCCCGGACACCCGCAACCTATTTGAGGAAATGCCGTCCGCCGCCGACGAGGACTACATGCAAAACCTCATCTTCGAGGGCGGTGCGCCCGCCACTGGCTATGGTCCCGACGAGACACAAAGCCAGGACGGCTGCGGGGCGTTCACGCCGGCCGCTGGCTATGATCCCGACCAGGCGGCCTTCATGCGTGATCAGGTCGGCATCGACCTGGACGGCTTCCCCCTCGACCACGAGTTCCCGGACGACTACGGTCTGGAGGAAGAGGACGAGTGCGACATCGACGTGGAGCCTTTGTTCGAGGACGAGCTCGCCAACCAAGCCGCCAGTCCTAAGCCGAAGCGCAAGAGCAAGCGTACGAAGGCGTACACGGTGGCCAAGGACAAGCTTCTTTGCGAGTGTTGGCGAGACATTGGACAAGACCCGAAGACGGGCACCGAGCAAAAGCATTCAACCTTTTGGATTCATGTCCACCGAGAGTTTCATGAGCGCAAGAAGTTTCCGCATTACCAATTTGTGAGCACGCGCGGGTGGGTCTCCATTTCCAAGCGGTGTAGAGTGATCCAACAAGAGTGCAACAAGTTTTGCGCCACTCTTCAGAGCGTCAAGGCCCGCCCCGTGAGCGGTGATACATATCCAACGTATCTATAATTTTTGATTGTTCCATGCTATTATATTACCTGTTTTGGATGTTTATGGGCTTTATTTTATACATTATTATCATTTTTGGGACTAACCTACTAACCGGAGGCCCAGCCCATATTGCTGTTTTTTTGCCTATTTCAGTATTTCGAAGAAAAGGAATATCAAACGGAGTCCAAACGGAATGAAACCTTCGAGAGCGTGATTTTTGGAACGAACGTGATCCAGAGGACTTGGAGTGCATGTCAAGAAATAGCCGAAATCTACATGAGATAGGAGGGTGCCCCCCCTATAGGACGCGCCCTCCTGTCTCGTGGGCCCCTTGGGCGTCCACCGACGTACTTCTTCCTCCCATATAAGCCTATGTACCCCGAAAACATCCAGGGAGCAACCACAATATAATTTCCACCGCAGTAACCTTCCGTATCCGCGAGATCCCATCTTGGAGCCGTCGCCGGCGTTCTGCCGGAGGGGGAATCCACCACGGAGGGCTTCTACATCAACACCATAGCCCTTCCGATGAGTTATGAGTAGTTTACCATAGACCTTCGGGTCCATAGTTATTAGCTAGACGGCTTCTTCTCTCTTTTTGGATCTCAATACAACAATGTTCTTCCCCTCTCTTGTGGAGAACTATTCGATGTAATCTCTTTTTGCGGTGTGTTTGTCAAGATCTGATGAATTGTGGGTTTACGATCAGATTTATCTATGGATAATAATTGAATCTTCTCTGAATTCTTTTATATGATTGAGTTATCTTTGCAAGTATCTTCGAATTATCGGTTTGGTTTGGCCTACTAGATTGATCTTTCTTGCCATGGGAGAAGTGCTTAGCTTTGGGTTCAATCTTGCGGTGCTCTTACCCAGTGACAGAAAGGGTTGCAAGACACGTATTGTATTGTTGCCATCGAGGATAAAAAGATGGGGTTTATATCATGTTGCTTGAGTTTATCCCTCTACATCATGTCATCTTGCTTAATGTGTTACTCTGTTCTTATGAACTTAATACTCTAGATGCATGCTGGATAGCGGTCGATGTGTGGAGTAATAGTAGTAGATGCAGGTAGGAGTCGGTCTACTTGTTGCGGACGTGATGCCTATATACATGATCATGCCTAGATAACGTCATAATTATTCGCTTTTCTATCAATTGCTTGACAGTAATTTGTTCACCCACCGTAATACTTATGCTCTTGAGAGAAGCCACTAGTGAAACCTATGGCCCCCGGGTCTATCTCTTATAATATTTGCTTCCAATCTACTTTTATTTGCATCTTTATTTTCTGCATCTATATTATAAAATACCAAAAATATATTTATCTTATCATATTATCTCTATCAGATCTCACTTTCGCAAGTGGTCGTGAAAGTATTAACAACCCCTTTGTCGTGTTGGTTGCGAGTTCTTTGTTTGTTTGTGTAGGTTCGTGGGACTTGTTGAGAAGCCTCCTACTGGATTGATACCTTGGTTCTCAAAAACTGAGGGAAATACTTACGCTACTGTGCTGCATCACCCTTTCCTCTTCAAGGAAAACCAACGGAAGCTCAAGACGTAGGAAGAAGGATTTCTGGCACCGTTGCCGGGGAGGTCTTCGCTCAAGTCAAGACATACCAAGTACCCATCACAAACTCATCTCCCTCGCATTTACATTATTTGCCATTTGCCTCTCGTTTTCCTCTCCCCCACTTCACCTTTTCTGTCTTATTCGCCCTCTCTTTCCCAATCTCCTCTCTTTTCCGTTTGCCGTTTTCTGTTTGCTCGTGTGTTAAATTGTTTACCTTGTCGTTATGGCTAGTTCCTTATCCGCTCCTATGTCTCCCGAGTTTGAAGTTCTTCACTTCAAGCAAAGGCAAGGAAAAATTTAAAAGATGCTTGGTATAGGATGATGGAATCTTACCGCAAGTGCACCTTAGAGGTGAACTTTAGAATTCTTCTTCGCAATTTTTATGTTGGGCTAAACATGACGCATAGACAACTCTTGGACTGCATTGCCAAGGGAAACTTTATTGAAATTGATCCTAGTATTGCGCATGAAATTATAGAGGGAATAGTGGGAACACTACCTCAAAAGGGAGGAGCTCATCCTACCCAAGAAGAAACCCAAGTGTTTGGAAAGATTTGCGAAGTAACAAAAATATTACAAAAATCTCTTGAGCCTCTTAAAAGTGTTAGCGGAAATCTTCACCGCATGAATATGTTGATTACCCTTTGCAATAAGCGGTTGGATTCCTTAGATCTAAAACTTTCTGAGTATGAAGGGAAACGTAAAGAACCTCCCGGATTTGAGCATGACTCCGCCAAGAAACTGAAAATCAAAGATGGCACCACTTAGATCTATCTTCGCTTTTATGCCTAGCTAGGGGCGTTAAACGATAGCGCTAGTTGGGAGGCAACCCAATTTTCTTTATGTTTTTTGTTTTTGTTCCTGTTTAGCGTTAAATTTTGTTTTTTACTTTCTGTTTAGATGTGTTTTCATGTTTTATTTAGTGTTTGTGCCAAGTAGAACCTATAGAATAACCTATGATATGAGTTGATTTGATTCTGCTGAAAAACAGAAACTTTGCGCTCACGAGAAAAAAATCAGTAAATCACAGGAATGAGATTTTGCATTGATTCTTTTTGCTGCTGATCAATAAACAAATTGTCCAGTACTTCCTATTTTGATAGGAGTTTTAGAGTTTCAGAAGTTTGCGTTAGTTACAGATTGCTACAGACTATTCTGTTTTTGACAGATTCTATTTTTTGTGTGTTGTTTACTTATTTTGATGCATCTATGGCTAATATGTAAGGGTATGAACCATAGAGAACTTGGAATACAGTAGGTTTAACACCAACTTAAATAAAGAATGAGTTCATTACAGTATCTTATGTGGTGGTTGTGTTTTCTTTCACTAACAGAGCTTATAAGATTTCCTGTTGAGTTTTGTGTTGTGAAGTTTTCAAGTTTTGGGTAAAGCTTTTATGGACTATGGAATAAAGGGTGGCAAGAGCCTAAGCTTGGGGATGCCCAAGGCACCCCAAGATATTAAAGGATAGACAAAAGCCTAAGCTTGGGGATGCCCCCGGAAGGCATCCCCTCTTTCGTCTTCGTTCATTGGTAACTTTACTTGGAGCTATATTTTTATTCGCCACATGATATGTGTTTTGCTTGGAGCGTCGTGCATTATATTAGTCTTTGCTTGTTAGTTTACCACAATCTTCCTTGCTGTAACACACCTTTTGGGAGAAGCCACTTTGATTGAAATTTATTAGAATACTCTATGTGCTTCACTTATATCTTTTGAGCTTGATAGTTTTTGCTCTAGTGCTTCACTTATATCTTTTAGAGCATGGCGGTGGATTAATTCTGAAGAAATTGCTAGTCTCTCATGCTTCACTTATACTCCCTCCGTCCCAGAAAAGTTGTCATCAGCTTAGTTCAAATGTAATTTTGCAAAAAGCCCCTTATCCTTTTAAAACTGGTGCCAATCAACCCAATCTGCTTCTTCCACCTCCCGTCGCAGCTGCAACGCACGCCTCAGCCACCGTCGCCCGCGGGCACTGCGCGCCCCAGCCGCCGTAGGGCTTAGCCGGCGACGAAGGTCCACCTGCGCCGCCGCCCACCTGCACCACGGCTACCAATTTGCGCCGCCCCTGCTTACCTTCTCCACGGCTGACGGGCGGCGACCCCTCGACGGGCGGCGGCGACACCTCGACGGGCGGCGGCTCCACAGCTGACGAGCGGCTCCTCCTTGTTGTGCTGCTCGCGTCCCCAGCGGCCACCCACTCCGGTGCGGGAGTTGGGCAAGTTCCGGGCCGCCGCTGCTCCACCGCCGACCGCGGAGGTGACCAGCGCATCCATCTGTCGGGCCCAGCGCCGCCTCCCACCTGCGTAGCTCCCAGGACGAGTGCCGCCTCCCACCTCCGCTGTTGCCTCTGCTTCCCGCCTCCTCTCCTACCTCTGCTGGTACCACTCCATGTTTTCCTCCCGCCTCCTCTGCTGCCTCTGCAAAATTGATGTGAAATTACTCTCAAAGTGTATCATTGATGTGAAATTGAGCAGTGGAACAGGAATAGTTTGTTCAATTACTCCTCCTGTGAAATTGTGCAGTGGATCAGGAATAGTGTGTAATGATGCAAACTGTGATGATGCAGTACCTGACACTAAACTCAGATGTTGGTAATGATGCAAACTGTTTGATTTCGATAATACTCATTCAAGCCAATGACAAGATTGCAAGATTTGGTATACTGGATAGATGAAACATAGCATACTTAATTGCTTCAAATAATCACCACTTCATGATTGCATACTTAATTCAGTTCCAAACAAAATGCCTGTACAATCAGACTGCAGAGTTGCTAGATGCTAGATGGAGTAGGTGTTACAAAATGCCTGTACAATCAGACAATCCCACATCAAACATCTAATTTTCTTTGTTTTACAAACTGAAATCAACTTAGCTGCTGTAAGTCCTTAAACTATGGCTTAATGCTAGGAATGATATCCTCTGATTTATGATAAGGAGCCTGAGAATTTGTGTTGTGAAACTTACTTTGGTTTATGATAAGACTGTACTTGGTCCAGCAGCTGGATGAACTTCGTTGAGACCTGTCCGGCCCACCTCTGGGCAGAGCAGCCCTCATGGAGTCCCTCTGTCTGTGCTTTGATGACTTGCGGCACCTTATTGTGCAAAACATCTACTCTCCAGCAATGGCGCTGACCAGAATTATATACACCAATAAATTCAAAATAACAGAAAATGCTAACACAGATCAACGCTTAGTAAAATCAAATTTTGAGTTTTGGAATTCCACATAAATGCACATGCAATAAATACAGTTGAAAACTTAAACTAGCAAGCATCCTAGTTGTGTAGAAAAAGATAAAAGAATGCTTGCAAGCAAGACTGTACTTGGGCTTTTTATCTACAAGGCCTTATTTATAGATCCAGTACTACCGAAGAAAGGCATTCCTATTTGATGGGCACATCCATTTTTCCCACATAACATAATTATTCAACTAAATTCAAGTTAAGAATTACAAAAATAAAACCTAAATTAATCAGAGGATATCATTCCTAGCACATCCTTTTGTACTCTTGATATGATTATATGCTAACCATTCATCTTTTGTACTCTTATGATTATATGCTAACCATTCATCTTTTTTATACTCTTGTTATGAGATCAGACAGGAGCACACAACTATGGATTTGAACTTGATCCCGGAAGAGGAGGATGAAGCTCAACAAGAAGAACAAGCTCAGCAAGGTGACTCTATGGATTTGAACTTGATCCCGGAAGAGGAAGATGAAGCTCAACAAGAAGAACAAGCTCAGCAAGGTGATGCTATTGATTTGAACTTGATCCCGGAAGAGGAAGATGAAGCTCAACAAGAAGAACAAGCTCAGCAAGGTGATGCTATTGATTTGAACTTGATCCCGGAAGAGGAAGATGAAGCTCAACAAGAAGACGCTATGGATTTGAACTTGATCCCCGAAGAGGAGGATGAAGACATTGAATTGAATTGGTTTCCAGAAGAGGAAGAAGCTCAAGAGGCACAAGAAGATGCATTATTGGAAGAAGCTCAAGAGGCACAAGAAGATGCATTAGTGGAAGAAGCTCAAGAGGCACAAGATGATGCAAAAGTGGGAGAAGCTCAAGAAGCTGACGCACAAGGCAATCCCAGAGGGAAGGACCTGACAGACAAGGAGAGATATGGTGTTTACTTTGCTCTGCGAGTAATCGAGCTTAGAGATGGACAGGTTCACCTGTATGACAGGGTGCTCATTGCAACTATGCTGAATGTTCACGTGCGAACAGTTACAAGAATATGGAATCGAGCGAAAGAACAACTTGCAGCAGGCCAAGAAGTTGATGTTTCAACTAAAAAGCACAACAGTGGTAGAAAGAGAAAACAGCTAGATCTGGCGAGAACAGCGACAATCCCACTGAACAGAAGAAGAACTATCCGGTCACTCGCAAGGTGTTTAGGGGTTCCACGGTCGACCCTACACAAGAGGTTTCAATTGCAAGAGCTGAAACACATCACACACAAAGTCAAGCCCTCGCTAAAGCCACACAACAAGATAGCGAGACTCAAGTTCTGCATATCCATGATGGATGAAAAATGGATATCAACCCCTTGGCCCAGTTTCAAGTCAATGAACAATATGGTCCACATAGATGAAAAATGGTACGATATGACCAGAGTCACGAACAGCTACTATGTACTGCCTGAAGAACCAGAACCTGAGCGTACCGTGCCCAATACACACATCATTGGCAAGGTAATGTTCTTAACCGCTGTTGCCAAGCCTCGCTACACCGACGATGGGGAACTAACATTCGATGGAAAAATTGGCACATGGGCGTTCCTGGTAGAGACTGAGGCGCAAAGAACCGGCCAAAACAGAGATCGAGGAACGATAGAGATGAAATCAGTGAAAGTAACCAGGCCCGTCTGTAGAGATTACCTGATCAATAAAGTTATCCCTGCAATACAAGACAAGTGGCCTGACGAAGACGTGGGCACAACAATTTTCATCCAACAAGATAATGCGAGACCACATGTCCTACCTAATGATGCAGGTTTTCTGGAAGCTGTGCAACAAACGGATCTAGACATTCGACTGTTACAACAACCGCCAAACAGCCCCGAGCTTAATGTTTTAGACCTTTGTTTCCACCGCTCCCTCCAATCCCTAACCGACAGCAGAGCACCTATGAATATCCAGGAGTTGGTACATGGTGTAGAGGAGGAGTTTGAGAACTATGATGCACATAAGTTGTTCAAAAGCTTCATCACACTGCAAGCAGTAATGGTTGAAGTCATGAAAGATCAAGGAGGAAATACCTACAAGCTGCCGCATCTACACAAGGACCGTCTACAAAATGGTGGAGAAGAAATAACCGGTGTATATTGCAGTGCAGAGCTAATTACTGATACAATGGCCATTATAGAATAAGGGGAATAGAGCTCGGGAAAAGGAAAGGGAAAGGGAAAGGAGTATATAGGGAAAGGAAAAAGGAATGATAGGAGTATGTCATGTGTATGTCTTGTGTCATGTGTATGTCTTGTGTATGTCATGTGTCATATATTGTGTCATGTGTATGTCTTTGTGTCATGTGTTCAATGAGAAAAGATTGAAGTGTGTCATGTGAATTATTTGATTTTTTTAATTTACTTGTAAGAAGAAGAAGAGATCCTTCTTCTATGCTAGGAGCTCTTCTTCTTCTTCTTCTTCTTCTTCTTCTTCTTCTTCTTCTTCTTCTTCTCCTTCACCTTCTCCTTCTCCTTCTTCTTCTTCTTCTTCTTCCTATTCTTCTCCTTCTCCTTCTCCTTCTCCTTCTTATTCTTATTCTTATTCTTATTCTTATGATTAACAGGAACATGGTGTAGTTTCAGAATTCAGATCCATTTTGCACTCTTGATAGCAGTGATTTTGGTAGGTGTACTCCAGAAACTAACAACAAATGAGATGGAGTATCAAGGGCATTTAAATACAGAAAAAATTCAGATACATCAAGAGAATCTAGATGGAGTATCAAGGGCATCTAGACACACACACACACACACACACACAATATTCATGTTCTGTAGATGCACAAACTGTACAGTGGAGTAAACTGTAGAAAAACAAGACTGAAACAGGGCAGTGTTGAACATTTCTGAATTACTAATTCAGTTTGAACATGTCACAACATTTATGAATTTTGTAAACTGAATTTTGTATTCTTCTTGCTTTACTTGAACAAGAGGGCCATCATGAATCAAAGAGAGTAAACTAAATTTTTTGTACTCTTACTTCCATAATCCATCATGAATTGCTAGATACTGTATCATCCTAGCCAGAACACTAGAAAACCAAAAGATTTCTCGCAACTACTCCAAAACACTGAACATTTACACTCCATTACAAAGACATGCACGCTTCAATAGACTTGTGAATGCTAGCAAAGTGATAAGTAAAAACTTGGATGTTCTCAGAAATATAGCACCAGAGGACATTAAGTGAACTGGCCTGTATGCTCAAGGCAGGGAAATGCTACCTTCTTTTCTTCTTCGAGCAGTTGATGAACTGGCCTGTATGCTGCAGCTACGCATAGGTTCTGCAGAAAATGCACCAAAAGAGTTACACAAAGGTGAAGTAAGTGGAAAGCAACATTTAATCTCCACTTATTTTCTTTTGGTAGTGAAATTCAATCTGAATTTTGTAAGCACAGAAGCAATGTGACTGTACTCCAAGAAAAGAAATACAGTACAGAAGATATCTTATTCTGAACACTTATGATTTGTGACACTAGAGTATCATTATGCTGTATGTTAATCAGTTTCTAAGAAACAACATCAAATTCATACTCCAAGCATTATTAACAAGACGGCATCAAACATCAGCGATTGGGCAGCATATTGAGTATCATTGTGCTTGCAATGTTGTGAATTTACACAATACAGTACTCCATAAACAGAAAAAGAGCATAAATAGAGACCCATAAATGTGTGGATTGGTACTAAAGCTCCTTGTTATAACCACCTGAAAAGCAGTAAACTGAATTGTGCTCCGAATAGTGCACAATTATGCAATAAACTGCAGTAAACTACAGTAGTTTATTCCTCTCAGAGACAAAATTCAGTTAGCTGTGTGTGTGATGACTTGACATATCATCAGATACATACAGTTTCAGTAGCCACAATGCAGCAAACATTTACACAAACAGGATACACTAGAGTACTCCATACAGTTTCAGTACCCACAATGGCCACTATCTACTCTTGATTGTAGCTAAAAATTGAAGTTTGCACCGAGAATTGACAGTACTCCAACAACATTAGCTACAGTCTCAGTAGCCACAATTGACAGTACCAACAACATTTTCATCAGCGAGAAGAGAGGAGAGAGGAGAGCCGAGGAACTCACCTGCAGCGAGGGCAAGGCAGCGTACGGCGGTGAGGGCGAAGCGGTGTGGGCGAGGCGGCGTCCGGCATGGAGGAGTCGACCTCGAGCAACTAGGGACGGGGCGGAGTCGGCCACTGGTCAGAAGCTGGGTGCGACCAGTGGTGAGAAGCTGAGCACGGCGCCGCCGACACGCCGCGGCTGCTCAGCTAGGGTTGGTCGCCCGGAACCCTCGCCGTCGTCACTGCGGGGCAAGGGGGGATTTTTAGGAGCTGTGCGGCACGGGGGAGCTACGGGGGAACGCGGGACAGTGGTGCGGGGGGGAGGGGGGGCTGTGTGGCGGCGCGGCGTGGCGGAGCTGCGCGGCGCGGCGCGCTGGCGCAGGGGAGCTGCTCGGCGCGGTGGCGCGGAGGAGCTGCGCAGCGCTGGAATCGGCCGGTGTCGGAGCCTCGGAGGAAGATGGAGGGGGAGTGCGGGTTTGGTCGGGCAAACGTGAAGGGGTTTTTTGAAAAAGTGCCGCGGAGACAACTTTTTTGGGACGGAGGGAGTATTATTTTGAGAGTATCTTAAAACAGCATGGTATTTGCTTTGGTTATGAATTGGTCCTAGAATGATGAGCATCCAAGTTGGGTATAATAAAAACTATCATAGGAAGTGAATTGGATGCTATGATCAACTTGATACTTGATGATTGTTTTGAGATAGGGAGGTAGTGATATTAAAGTCATGCTAGTTGGGTGATTATGAATTTAAAGAATGCTTGTGTTGAAGTTAGCAAGTCCCGTAGCATGCACGTATGGTTAAAGTTGTGTAACAAATTTGAAGCATGAAGTGTACCTGGCTTGTGCATCCTTATGAGTGGCGGTCGGGGACGAGCGATGGTCTTTTCCTACCAATCTACCCCCCTAGGAGCACGCGGTAGTGCTTGGTTTTTGATGACTTTTAAATTTTTGCAATAAGTATATGAGTTCTTTTGACTAATGCTGAGTCCATGGATTATACGCACTTTTACCTTTCCGCTATTGCTAGCCTCTTCGGTACCATTCATTGCCATTTCTCACCTTGAGAGTTGGTGCAAACTTTGCCGGTGCATCCAAACCCCGTCATACGATACGCTCTATCACACATAAACCTCCCTATATCTTCCTCAAAACAGCCACCATACCTACCTATTATGGCATTTCCATAGCCCACTACTAGAAAAACGGCTATAAATGAAATTGACACTAATGGCGCAACACATGTGTGGTGCGGCATTAGTATATAGCAATGACGCACCACATATAGGTGTGCCATTAAACTTCAAATACTAATGGTGCACCACATACACGGTGCGCCATTAGTAACAATTTTTTTACAAAACTAGTAATGGCGCAACAGGGGATAGTGCGCCATTACTAGTTTAACTAGTAATGGCACACCACACACTCCGTGCCCCACTACTAACATTTTTTTATTTTTTTTCAAAGTTAGTACAAAGTTAGTAATGGCGCACCGTGGGTGTGGTGCGCCATTACTAGTTAAAACTAGTAATGGCGCACCACACCCATGGTGCGCCATTACTAACAAATTTTTTTATTTTATTTTTTTCAAAGTTAGTAATGGCGCACCGTGGGTGTGGTGTGCCATTACTAGTTTACTAGTAATGGCGCACCACATCCACGGTGCGCCATTACTAATTTTGACCCAGAATTCGCCCGAATGCACCCCCCCGTGGACCGCCTTTTCAGTTAAAAAAATAAATAAAAGAAAATGATGGAAATGTCAAAAAAATAAAAGAAAATAAGTTTTCCATGTGACATGTGGTCTAGTTGTTGGGAAAATTTGCAAATATGAATTTCGACTTTATTTGCAAAATCTCTCTAGAATTTGTAAAATGGGCATAACTTTTGCATACTAACTTGGATTAAAAAGTTTTCTATATGAAAAATCATATACTCGAAAAGTTACAACCGACGTACTTCTTCCTCCCATATAAGCCTACGTACCCCGAAAACATCCAGGGAGCAACCACAATAAAATTTCCATCGCCGTAACCTTCTGTATCCGCGAGATCCCATCTTGGAGCCATCGCCGACGTTCTGCCGGAGGGGGAGTCCACCACGGAGGGCTTCTACATCAACACCATAGCCCTTCCGATGAGTTATGAGTAGTTTACCATAGACCTTCGGGTCCATAGTTATTAGCTAGATGACTTCTTTTTTCTTTTTGGATCTCAATACAATGTTCTTCCCCTCTCTTGTGGAGAACTATTCGATGTAATCTCTTTTTGCGGTGTGTTTGTCAAGATCCGATGAATTGTGGGTTTATGATCATATTTATCTATGGATAATAATTGAATCTTCTCAGAATTCTTTTATATGATTGAGTTATCTTTGCATGTCTCTTCGAATTATCGGTTTGGTTTGGCCTACTAGATTGATCTTTCTTGCCATGGGAGAAGTGCTTAGCTTTGGGTTCAATCTTGCGGTGTTCTTACCCAGTGACAGAAAGGGTTGCAAGACACGTATTGTATTGTTGCCATCGAGGATCAAAAGATGGGGTTTATATTATATTGCTTGAGTTTATCCCTCTACATCATGTCATCTTGCTTAATGTGTTACTCTGTTCTTATGAACTTAATACTCTAGATGCATGCTGGATAGCGGTCGATGTGTGGAGTAATAGTAGTAGATGCAGGCAGGAGTCGGTCTACTTGTTGTGGACGTGATGCCTGTATACATGATCATGCCTAGATAACGCCATACTTATTCGCTTTTCTATCAATTGCTTGACAGTAATTTGTTCACCCACCATAATACTTATGCTCTTGAGAGAAGCCACTAGTGAAACCTATGGCCCCCGGGTCTATCTCTTATCATATTTGCTTCCAATCTACTTTTATTTGCATCTTTATTTTCTGCATCTATATTACAAAATACCAAAAATATATTTATCTTATCATATTATCTCTATCAGATCTCACTTTCGCAAGTGGCCGTGAAGGGATTGACAACCCCTTTGTCGCGTTGGTTGCGAGTTCTTTGTTTGTTTGTGTAGGTTCGTGGGACTTGTTGAGAAGCCTCCTACTGGATTGATACCTTGGTTCTCAAAAACTGATGGAAATACTTACGCTACTGTGCTGCATCACCCTTTCCTCTTCAAGGAAAACCAACGCAAGCTCAAGACGTAGCAAGCGGCATCGGCATGCAAGACATGGTATGCTAGCAAAGCTGTCCTCTTTTGTGTCATCAAGTTCATATTTTGCGTGTTCATTTGCATATCACTTGCCCATATGCTTGCATGGAAACATTTTGTAGGCATTTCAAGATTTGGAGGAATTCAAGGTTCAACACAATGGCAAGTGCTTCAACCTCTCCCATTGCTATCGGGTCATCAAGGACGAGGAGAAGTTCAAGGCGCAATATGCCGCACTCAAGTCGCGTGAAGGGAAGAAAGTTGTGGATGATGTTGCGGAGGGCGAGCCGACACGACCGCGGGGGAAGACCAACTCCAAGAAGGAGGACAAGCGAGATGCGGCCACCAACGTTTTGATTGCAAGCGTGGACGGCATGATGAATAAGAAGGACTCAAGGGAGGAGGAGCGCCGGCGTTTCAAGGCGGAGCAAATGGACGCTTTCATGGAGATCCAAAGGAGGAGGCTTGACCTGGACGCCGAGAAGCAATCCAAGATGTTCGAGTTAGAGGCGGAGAAGCAAGCCAAGATGCTAGAGATCGAGACGCCAACGCCAAGACCAAGGCGAAAGAAGTGGCTCTCGCGAGCATGATGACTGGGGTGGAGATCATGAAGGTGGATCTCAACACCGTGTCGCCAAGGAAGAGGCCGTGGTTCAAGAAGATGCATGCCGACATACTCAAGTTCGACAACGAGTGATCTATGGCGGCGAGCGCCATCTTTTTTGTATGCCGTCAGGTGTGCCGGCATGACCACGAGAGCCGCGATGGCGTGGTCGAACTCAAGTCCCACCCTTTTTTATGTGCTGGCATGTGTGCCTGCCGGCTGGCGAGTGCGCCAGCATGAACTGTGGTGATATTTTCTGAAGCCGACATTGTATGCCGACGCTGGCATGGTGCCGGCATGAGACATGGCCGCTGGCATGATCGCCCGCGGTTTTTTTTTAAGTTGAATACGGACATGAAATGGGTTGCCGTGTTGGGCGCACTGCCTGACTCAAATGCAAAACTGGGCGGACGACGGACGGGACCCAAACGGACAAAAAACGGACAAATGCGCCGTCGGTTTGGGTCGGCCGGTTGGAGTTGCTTTTAGAGAAAACAAATGCCAGCTGCCTGTTCCTCTTCTCCTCCCCAACCCACGGCTAGGTTGCGAACCCTAGCTCCTAGATGATGTGAGCCTCACCGGAGATCCCAGATCCAGCTGCCCCCCCATCGCCGGCGCCCGCTCCATCCTCCTCCTCTTCCCCTCTCGCTGGCAAGGCCAGGCCACCAGGCGCTCAAGAGTCGAGACTCGTAAGCGGTGAGCTCCTCCATCTGCGCAATGTGACGATGCCGACCTGGATTTTAGCACTTGAGCTGGTTGGGCAGATCGATTGATGCTCTGCGTGACCAACTTTGCTTCGTTCTTTCAGTAGATCTACTAAATTTTACCTGAAATGCTTGGCCCTGACGCGCATCTCCTATTGTCTAACTCTGTTCCTGAAAGAAAAGGAAAGAAATGGCGCATCTTTTGCAGATTACTACTGCTTTACCTAACGAAAATTTGTTCCTTTTAGTAGATCCATCTGTTACGCCTGGTACAAATGGTGAGGGAAATATATACTTGGCTCCGATGCAAGGCCTATCACCTTTTCAGCATGTTTTTCAGGAGGCAGATGACACAGATTGCTAGTTGACCTCATCGAAATTTCTTTTCTTTTTTTCCATCTGAGCTTTGCGATGGAGTTAATATTGATCTGCTATACAAATAATAAATGTACAGTAATACAAATTTGCTTACATGTGCAGCCATTGTTTCGGCCTGTACTTGAATAAGATGATGCTTCCTTTTCAACACATATAGATGAATGCAGTCAGTCCTTTTCATCTAAACAAAAATGGAAACGGTCTGTGTGGTCACTGATGTTGGGGCACTGCAAATTCAAGAGCACAATTCTTTGCTCTGTCTATCTAAGCTTAGTTGTGGCTGTTGATACAAAGTGCACTTCATTTCTGCAGCTCTTTTTACCAAGTGCAAGAAGCATTCATAATTTCATATGTAGTGCATGTTGGAATTTGCTAGTGGGCTTTTGGCCCAAAGCCCAACTAAAATTCTGAAATTCTCTTGGCCCATTCATGCACACATGTGAGTGGAGTAAGTGAGGCTAAAGTTTAGTCCCACCTCATAAGTTGAGAGAGAGTTGCACCTCTTTATAAGGTGAGCTCTCCTACCACTTGTATGAGCATGAGAAGAGGAGACCTACACGCTCGCCACACCTCGCCTCGCCTCGCCTCGTCACGACGTGACGCGACGCGAGGCGGGTTGCGGGATTGAGCCGAGCCGAGGACAGAACTATGCACGTTGTCTATATTTTTGCTGCTCGGGAAAATTAATGAGTCATTAATTAATAATTAATGGATGCGTTAATTACTGAACCATTTCCGGTTCTTTTGGATCGTGACGACTCGGACGTGGGGTTTACTCCCACGACCTACCCGGCCCGCACTATATAGTCAGGCAGACGTCTACCCTAGCCGCCGCCGTTTTTCGTATGGTTTCTCACCGCCGTTCCAGACCATTGCGCCGCCAATCAAGTCTTCTCCATCCCTCCTTTCGGCGTGCACCAGGAGAAGGGACAGCAGGCCTCCGGAACCCCGCCTCTCGTGATCCTGTACGGGAGAGGGGCGATCAGGTTTTTGGGGAGCGCACTCGCGCGACTGCTGGCAGCGACGACTTCGCGAACGACGACTTCTTCCCCGACCTCGGCAACCTCATCCTCGACGACATGGGTGACAACGTCAACGCCGGCGGTGCTGCTCCCGCTGCACCGTATGTGATTCTATCTTTCCTGTTTGAGATCGTGGTAGAATTCATGTTTCTAGTATGTGTCCTAGATGTGATCTGTTCATCTACTATGCTAGTTCGCATGATTAGTTCAATCTCTGCTACTGTAGTCATGATTTATCTTCTGTTAATTCGGATTAATTCTCGTAGTAATTTGCTCATATTTTCAACAATCCAAAAACCTGATTATAGGCAATTTACTCCGAGTGATTTTGCTGCGCATATGAAGCCGCCTGCCTTTAAGGGGGCGCAATATAAGAGGTGGCGCACGAGAGCAGTCTACTGTTTTCAGACCATGGGCTGCTATGACACCACTAAGGGCAAGCCTGAGGGCGATCTTAATCCAGCACAGCTGGAAGCTTTTGAGAAGATCGATACTCTCTTTAAAGGCGCTCTTCTGGGTGTTCTTGATGATTCCATTGTGGATTCGTATATGTCGTTTGACAACGGCAAGGACATGTGGGCTGCGCTCGAGGCCAAGTTTGGTGCCTCGGACGCCGGTAGCGAGTTGTACGTCATGGAGCAATTCTATGACTACAAGATGACTGATGAGCGCTCTGTTGTACAGCAGGCTCATGAGATACAGTCGCTCGCAAAAGAACTTGAGCACTTCAAGTGTGTGTTGCCGGACAAATTTGTTGCCGGAGGCATTATTGCCAAGCTTCCACCTTCGTGGAACAATTTTGCTACTTCCCTGAAACACAAGAGACAGGAGTTTTCCGTTGCGGATCTCATTGGTACTCTTGATGTTGAAGAGAAGGCGAGAGCAAAGGACACACGTGCTCGAGTTGCCGAGGGAGCTTCTAGTGCCCACATGGTACAGAAGAAGAACTTCCAGCCCAATAAGTTCAAAAACAACAAGAACAAAACTCAGGGGAAAGGCAAGTTTGATACAAAGAACAAGCCATCACATTCTACCAACTTCAAGAAGAATTCTCATAAGAAGGGGAAGGGACTTTGCCATGTCTGCGGTGATCCTAATCACTGGGCTCCGAAGTGTCCTAACCGCTTTGAGGAGCGCGAACATGAGAAGGGCGGCAAGTCCGCTAATGTTGTCATCGGTGATACTGATATGAAGGAATCAGGGTACGGTATTTTTCCTACCATCCTTTCAGTATTTCAATCCCCTGATTGGTTAATTGACACCGGTGCCAATGTACATGTTTGTGCTGACGCCTCCATGTTTTCTTCTTACCAGGCCACAGGGACTTCTCCCGTGCTGATGGGGAACGGGTCACATGCCATCGTTCGAGGTGTTGGTACGGTCGATCTGAAGTTTACTTCGGGGAAGACCGTGCGTCTGAAGAACGTTCATCATGTGCCGTCCATCAATAAAAATCTCGTTAGCGGTTCCCGTTTATGTCGAGATGGTTTTAAGTTGGTTTTTGAGTCCAATAAAGTTGTAATTTCCAAGTGTGGACAATTTGTTGGAAAAGGCTATGAGTGCGGAGGCTTGTTCCGCCTATCTTTGTCAGATATTTGCACTAAAGTTATTAATAATGTTTGCCACAATAATGAGTCAGATATTTGGCATGCACGACTTTGTCATATTAACTTTGGTTGCATGACGCGGCTAGCCAATATGAATTTAATTCCGAAAATCTCTACTGTCAAAGGCTCTAAGTGCCAAGTATGTGTGCAAGCTAAACAACCTCGCAAGTCCCATAAGACTGCAGAGGCAAGAGACTTGGCGCCACTAGAGCTTATACATTCTGATCTCTGTGAGATGAATGGCGTGTTGACAAAAGGTGGAAAGAGATACTTCATGACGTTGATTGATGACTCCACTAGATATTGTTATGTGTATCTTCTGAAATCAAAAGATGAGGCTTTAAACTTTCTTCAAAAACTATAAAGCTGAGGCAGAGAACCAACTTGATCGAAAAATTAAACGGCTTAGGTCCGATCGTGGTGGAGAGTATTTTTCCAATGAATTTGATCTGTTTTGTGCGGAACATGGTATAATCCATGAGAGGACGCCTCCCTACTCACCTCAGTCTAATGGGGTGGCCGAAAGAAAGAACCGAACTCTAACTGATTTGGTTAACGCCATGTTAGACACATCGGGTCTTTCCAAGGAATGGTGGGGGGAGGCGCTAATGACCGCGTGTCATGTCCTAAACCGAGTTCCCACAAAGCATAAGACCATGACTCCATTTGAGGAATGGGAAAGGAAAAGGTTGAAACTCTCTTACCTACGTTCTTGGGGTTGTTTGGCGAAAGTCAATATACCAATTCCCAAGAAGCGCAAGCTTGGACCAAAAACCGTGGATTGTGTTCTTCTGGGCTATGCTTTTCATAGCATTGGCTATAGATTTTTGATAATAAAATCTGAGGTATCCGACATGCATGTTGGTACGATTATGGAGTCTAATGATGCAACTTTCTTTGAGGACATATTTCCTATGAAGGATATGTCAAGTTCATCAAATCAGGAGATACCTATTCCATCTAGTGAGGAACTCACTGTAATTCCTGAACCCACCATTGCGATGGAACACGTTGAGAATCCTGTTGAGGGTGACAATGAAACTCCTGTAAGGAGTAAGAGACAGAGGACTGCAAAGTCCTTTGGTGATGATTTCATTGTGTACCTTGTGGATGACACACCCAGGACTATTTCAGAAGCCTATGCATCTCCTGATGCTGACTACTGGAAGGAAGCTGTTCGTAGCGAGATGGATTCCATCTTAGCTAACGGGACCTGGGAGATCACTGACCGTCCTTATGGGTGCAAACCTGTAGGATGTAAGTGGGTGTTCAAGAAGAAGCTTAGACCTGATGGTACGATTGAAAAGTACAAGGCACGGCTTGTGGCTAAGGGTTATACCCAGAAAGAAGGTGAAGACTTCTTTGATACTTACTCACCCGTGGCTAGACTGACCACAATTCGGGTGCTACTATCACTGGCTGCCTCACATGGTCTTCTCGTTCATCAAATGGACGTTAAGACGGCTTTCCTCAATGGAGAGTTGAAGGAGGAAATTTACATGGATCAGCCAGATGGTTTTGTAGTACCTGGTCAGGAAGGAAAGGTGTGCAAGTTGTTAAAGTCTTTATATGGCCTTAAACAAGCTCCTAAGGAGTGGCATGAGAAGTTCGAAAGAACATTAACTGCTGCCGGCTTTGTAGTAAATGATGGTGACAAGTGTGTGTACTATCGCCATAGTGGGGGCGAAGGAGTTATTCTTTGTCTGTATGTCGACGACATATTGATCTTTGGAACCAAACTTGATTTAATCAAGGAGGTTAAGGATTTCTTATCTCGTTGTTTTGAGATGAAGGATCTAGGAGTAGCTGATGTTATCTTAAACATCAAGCTGTTGAGAGATGAGAATGGTGGGATCACACTGCTTCAGTCTCACTATGTGGAAAAGGTCTTGAGTCGTTTTGGGTATAGCGACTGCACGCCTTCTCCAACTCCATATGATGCTAGTGTGTTGCTTCGAAAGAATCGACGGATTGCTAGAGATCAACTGAGGTATTCTCAGATTATTGGCTCGCTTATGTATTTGGCGAGTGCCACGAGGCCTGACATCTCTTTTGCTGTGAGCAAGCTGAGTCGGTTTGTGTCAAAACCGGGAGATGATCATTGGCGTGCGCTTGAGAGAGTTATGCGCTACTTGAAGGGCACTGCGAGCTATGGGATTCACTACACCGGGTATCCAAGGGTACTGGAGGGTTATAGTGACTCAAACTGGATATCTGATGCTGATGAGATTAAGGCCACAAGTGGTTATGTTTTTACACTTGGTGGTGGCGCTGTTTCCTGGAAGTCTTGCAAGCAGACCATCTTAACGAGGTCAACTATGGAAGCAGAACTCACAGCATTAGACACTGCCACTGTTGAAGCAGAGTGGCTTCGTGAGCTATTGATGGACTTACCTATGGTTGAAAAACCAATACCCCCTATCCTGATGAACTGTGATAATCAAACTGTGATCGTCAAGATAAACAGTTCTAAGGACAATATGAAGTCCTCAAGGCATGTGAAGAGGAGATTAAAATCTGTCAGGAAACTGAGAAACTCCGGAGTTATTACGTTGGATTATATCCAAACGTCGAAAAACTTGGCAGATCCCTTCACAAAGGGTCTATCACGTAATGTGATAGATAATGCATCGATGGAGATGGGTTTGAGACCCACCGCATGAGTTGTCCATAGTGGTAACCCACTCTATGTGATCGGAGATCCCGTGAAGTAGAAGTGGGAGACAAGCTGTTGGTCAGCTGAGAGGAGAGTATCCTTATTTTAATTATCCCACTCCGTGAAGATGCAATACTCTCCTGATCTGCATGGCAGGTTGATATCTATCTTAATGTGTTCCAAGTGGCTTATTTGAGTAAGCAGAGATGTTTTCCTGCAGAGCATCTCCTGAGGAACACACCTATATGAATTTGACTGTTAACGTCGCAGTCTGTGAGAAGTGGGTGCTCTCTAATAAATTCATGAAAGGCCCTGGAGTATGACGTATACACTCCACACACGGGGAAGCCTTGCGGAAGCCCAGTACCGGTCAAGAATTTGTGTGAAACTAGTCTCGCAGAAAAGTTGTAGTTCAAGGCATAGTCCACTATTCAAGTTGTGATCTAGTGTAGCATAAATTCTAAGTGGAAGTTCAACTTCACAGTCTCTACTACGCACCGGTATATAAACAATGTTTTGGAACCAAATGGTGAAATGTGCCAATGAGACTTTGTGGGGGATTGTTGGAATTTGCTAGTGGGCTTTTGGCCCAAAGCCCAACTAAAATTCTGAAATTCTCTTGGCCCATTCATGCACACATGTGAGTGGAGTGAGTGAGGCTAAAGTTTAGTCCCACCTCATAAGTTGAGAGAGAGTTGCACCTCTTTATAAGGTGAGCTCTCCTACCACTTGTATGAGCATGAGAAGAGGAGACCTACACGCGCGCTCCTCCTCCTCACTCGCCTCGCCATGCCTCGCCTCGCCTCGCCTCGTCACAACGCGCCGCGGGTTGCGGGATTGAGCCGAGCCGAGGACAGAGCTATGCACGTTGTCTATATTTTTGCTGCTCAGGAAAATTAATGAGTCATTAATTAATAATTAATGGATGCGTTAATTACTGAACCGTTTCCGGTTCTTTTGGATCGTGACGACTCGGACGTGGGGTTTACTCCCACGACCTACCCGGCCCTCACTATATAGTCACGCAGACGTCTACCCTAGCCGCTGCCGTTTTTCGTATGGTTTCTCACCGCCGTTACAGACCATTGCGCCACCAATCAAGTCTTCTCCATCCCTCCTTTCGGCGTGCACCGGGAGAAGGGACAGCAGGCCTCCAGAACCCCGCCTCTCGTGATCCTGTATGGGAGAGGGGCGATCAGGTTTTTGGGGAGCGCACTCGCGCGACTGCTGGCAGCGACGACTTCGCGAACGACGACTTCTTCCCCGACCTCGGCAACCTCATCCTCGACGACATGGGCGACAACGTCAACGCCGGCGGTGTTGCTCCCGCTGCACCGTATGTGATTCTATCTTTCCTGTTTGAGATCGTGGTAGAATTCATGTTTCTAGTATGTGCCCTAGATGTGATCTGTTCATCTACTATGCTAGTTCGCATGATTAGTTCAATCTCTGCTAGTGTAGTCATGATTTATCTTCTGTTAATTCGGATTAATTCTCGTAGTAATTTGCTCATATTTTCAACAGTGCAAGGTTATGTTTACTAGTTTATTTCTGTCTGGTGTATTGATGGTTTCCGCGGCATCTTCAAATTTTTATATACTCTGAACTTCCTTCAGGTTTCTTTGAGCTGATGGTCTTTGGTCTTAGAATATAGTACAATAAGCACTGCTAGTTGCAGTTTTTACTCTATTTACCTATGAATCCTATTTCTTCTCTTGTAGGCTTGCATGATGGTGGCTCCACAGTATAGACCTTGGTTAGATCTTCCGTCAGAACTCTTGGGCCTTGTCCTCAAGCGCCTCCCCTCGCTAGCTGACCGTGTTCGTCTGAGAGCAGTCTATCACCCATGGCGCTCTAACAGCCTGCTGCAACCACTTCCCCTCCCATTCCCATGGCTCACCCTCCCTGATGGCACCTTCTTGAGCATCCCAGGAGGTGAGGTTCACCAGATGTGTGTACCAGATGGTGCTCATTGCCATGGCTCCATTGACAACTGGTTATTCCTCATGAGCAGTGATGACGCATGCACATTGATGAACCCTTTCTCTAAGACCACATTGGAGCTTCCTAATCCGGTCTCATTTTTTCAGCGTATACACGAGGAATATGATCCTAAGCAACTTTTGTACAAGTTGGTGGTACCCTCACCCCTGGACATATCACCTAATTCCCTTGTTGCGGCATTGATCAAGGATGATGATAATATCAGTGAAGTTTGCACTAGTCAGCCACTGATTGCCACTTACTCGGTGCAAGGCAATTCAGTATAGCGCCTCTTTGATGCCGCGTTCTTTGATGGAAAGTTGTACGCGGTGTCTATCTTTGGCTAGCTCTTCATCCTTGAGTTATGCAGAAACCTTGGTAGTAATTCAAACATCAATCGCGTAATCGAGTCTTCGAGTGATTTTCATGGAGGACTAGAATGCATTTTCAGAGGTGGCGTTCACATACATGGTGTATCTAGTTGAATGTGCTGGTAGACTGTTGGCGGTGAAACGATTCATTCGTCGCCTGAGCCCTCCCACTGGTGACAATATCTTTGACAATACTCAAACTGCTGGGTTTGTTGTCCTTGAGGCAGACCTGCACTCCAACCCTTGCCGATGGAAAAGGATCAGTGAGTTGGGAAGACATGCTCTCTTTGTTGGCCAGCATGGCTCCAAGTCTCTGCCTGCTAGAGAATGCATCGGATCCCAGGAGGATTGCATCTACTTCATTTGTGACTATCCCCATACAAAGTATTTTTTGAGTCCATTTCACGACTGTGGTGTGTACAACATACGGAATGGTATGATCATGCCATTGATGTCTTAGACTGCAGCACCTGCACATGATGCTAGCCAGTGGCGCCCGACATGGTTTTTCCCTGCCGAACCTATGTGACCAGTCTCTCAGGGTTTACTCTATTGAAGCTTTTATGATCAGAGGGGTGCGCAGATTCTCATATGTATGCCTAACTTGTTCCACTGAAGCTTTGTGATCATGCCAACATTGGTGCCGCCCATCTTTATCCTAGTGATATCATGTGACTTAGGTTATTAGTTAGTATGATGATCAACTAGCCTGGTTCTGGTTATCTTTATCCTAGTGCTATGTTATGTACTGTCTAATTGTGGAGCTTCTAATTAGTATGATGGTGCATGCTTCATTTCCATGGGATGTATTCGGATGTGCAACTTAAGCTTTCATTTGAGACTGATATGTACAACTTGAACAAACTTTTCACCTCTGAAGGCGAACAAACTTGGTTGTGTCATTACCCTGAAAACTCACTGTTAGGAATATGGAACTTGTATTACTAGGAGGCCAAAGCCACCATATATAGATGTACATGAGAATGCCAAAAGGCAAGAATACAAAAGCCAAAGGCCATCATCAATATAACTCTAACACCCCCCTCAAACTCATTGTGGATCCACAACACTGAGTTTGGAGAGGTGAAATCTATGTTCTACTCTAGTTTGTGCCTTCGTGAAGAAGTCTGCTAGCTGTAACTCGGAAGGCACGTAGTGAAGAGCAATAACATGATCATGCACATCAGCACGCACATAATAAGCATCAACACCAATATGTTAGGTAGGCTCATGCTTCACGGGGTCCCGCGCAATGCTGATAGCACCTGTACTGTCGGACAAGAGGGTGGTAGGTGTAGTAACAGAAACACCAAAATTGTTGAGTAGCCATCGTAACCAAGTCACCTTTGCCGTCAAAAGAGCCATTACTCTCAACTCGGTCTCTGCACTCGAACGAGAAACAACAGTCTATTTCTTTGACTTCCAGGCAATGAGAGAACAACCAAGAAAAACACAGTAAGCAGAAAGTGAACGACGATCCGAAGGATCACTGGCCCACGTAGCATCCGAATAGGCCTGGAGCTGTAACGAGTTGGAACGTGGAAAAAAGAGACGATGAGAGATCGTGCCACAAAGATATCATAGAACATGAAGAAGGTGACTATAGTGAACTGAAGTGGGAGCGGAAACAAATTGACTTAGAATATGGACATGATAGGAGATATCCAGACGAGTTACATAAAGATAGACAAGACTCCCAACAAGATGGTGATAACGCGTCAGATCAGACAAGAGCTCACCATCAGAAGCGCGAAGGTTAACATTGAGCTCCATAGGAGTCTCAACAGTGCGCTCATCACTAAGAGCCGCATGAGCAAGAAGATCCTGGATATACTTTTCTTGGGAAATAGAAAAAGCATCAGAGGTGGAGGAAACCTCAATCCCAAGAAGTAATGAAGGGGACCAAGATCAGACATAAGAAACTGCTCACTGAGATGGGCCTTGACAAAGGCAACTTACTCAGAATCATCGCCGGTGATGATCATGTCATCAACATAAAGAAGGAGAAGAGTGCGACCACGAGCAGAAAGGTGGACAAACAGCGCTGGATCATGAGCGCTGGGCGAAAAACCAGCTTCTGTGATGATTGATACGTCTCCAACATATCTATAAGTTTTGATGTATTCATGCCATGTTTATAATATTTCCACATGATTTTGGTATGATTTGGTTAGAACTAACCCGGACTGACGCTATTTTCAGCAGAACTACTGTGGTGTTGTTTTTGTGCAGAAATAAAAGTTCTCGGAATGCGCTGAAAATCAACGGAGATTTTTTCTGGAAAATATAAAAAATACTGGAACAAAATTTATTGGAGAGGAGTCCCGTGGGGCCCACGAGGGTGGATGGCGTGCCCCCCTAGGGCGCGTCCCTGTGCCTCGTGGACACCCTGTTGGTCCTACTGACTTGTTCTCGACGCCAAACCCTCCTATAAATACCCAAACCTCCAAAAAGAAACCTAGATCGGGAGTTCCACCGCCGCAAGCCTCTGTAGCCACCAAAAACCTCTTGGGAGCCCGTTCCGGCACCCTGCCGGAGGGGGAAATCATCTCCGGTGGCCATCTTTATCATCCCGACGCTCTCCATGACGAGAAGGGAGTAGTTCACCCTCGGGGCTGAGGGTATGTACCAGTATCTATGTGTTTGATCTCTCTCTCTCTCATGTTCTTGATTTGGCACGATCTTGATGTACCACGAGCTTTGCTATTATAGTTGGACCTTATGATGTTTCTCCCCCTCTACTCTCTTGTAATGGATTGAGTTTTCCCTTTGAAGTTATCTTATCGGATTGAGTCTAGGATTTGAGAACACTTGATGTATGTCTTGCATGTGCTTATCTGTGGTGACAATGGGATATTCACGTGATTTACTTGATGTATGTTTTGGTGATCAACTTGCGGGTTCAGTGTCCTTGTGAACTTATGCATAGGGGTTGGCACACATTTTTGTCTTGACTCTCCGGTAGAAACTTTGGGGCACTCTTTGAAGTTCTTTGTGTTGATTGAATAGATGAATCTGAGATTGTGTGATGCATATCGTATAATTATACCCACGGATACTTGAGGTGACATTGGAGTATCTAGGTGACATTATGGTTTTGGTTGATTTGTGTCTTAAGGTGTTATTTTACTACGAGCTCTAGGG
The DNA here is from genome assembly GCF_018294505.1 of Triticum aestivum. Lineage (NCBI taxonomy): Eukaryota > Viridiplantae > Streptophyta > Magnoliopsida > Poales > Poaceae > Triticum > Triticum aestivum. Next base: position 673,675,993 of record NC_057803.1, read on the forward strand.
CTGTTTGTGACACTTATAGGAATAGCCCAATGGATTGGTCGGAAATAATAACTTTGAGGTGGTTTCGTACCCTACAATAATCTCTTCGTTTGTTCTCCGCTATTAGTGACTTTGGAGTGACTCTTTGTTGCATGTTGAGGGATAGTTATATGATCCAATTATGTTATTATTGTTGAGAGAACTTGCACTAGTGAAAGTATGAACCCAAGGCATTGTTTCCTAGCATTGCAATACCATTTCCTCTCACTTTTATCACTTGTTACCTTGCTGTTTTTATAATTTTATATTACAAAAACCTTTATCTACCATCCATATTGCACTTGTATCACCGTCTCTTCGCCGAACTAGTGCACCTATACAATTTACCATTGTATTGGGTGTGTTGGGGACACAAGAGACTCTTTGTTATTTGGTTGCAGGGTTGTTTGAGAGAGACCATCTTCATCCTAAGCTTCCCACGGATTGATAAACTTTAGGTCATCCACTTGAGGGAAATTTGCTACTGTCCTACAAACCTCTGCACTTGGAGGCCCAACAACGTCTACAAGAAGAAGGCTGAGTAGTATACATCAAGCTCTTTTCTGGCGCCGTTGTCGGGGAGGCTAGGTAAGGGACACTAACACCCCGTCAATCTAGCTCTTTTCTGGCACCGTTGCCGGGGAGGTTAGTGCTTGAAGGTATATCTTTAGATCTTGCAATCGAATCTTTTTGTGTCTTGTTTTATCACTATTTTAGTTTATAAAAGGAAACTACAAAAAAAATGGAATTGAGATTGCCACATATGCTTCATCTCTTTAATATGTTTCGTGAAAATGATGGAAAGGAAAATTGTGCCAAAGTGTTAGAAGAAGAATGCATTAAAATGTTTGGCACTAAATATTTGAATGCATTAAAATGTTTGGCACTAAATATGCAAAGCCACAAGCTTGGGGAAGCTATGTTTGATGAAGATGATATTTTTTGTTCCCCAAGTTTTGATGAGAAAATTTATTATGATGAAAGCATGCCTCCTATTTATGATGATTATATTGATAAAAGTGGATTTTGGAGAGGTCATGACTTTATTTAGTGATGAATCCACTATTTCGGAAGAGGTTCCAATTGATTATGAGAACAAAGTTGCTATCTATGATGATTATTGTGATGACATGTATGCTATAAAGAAGAATGATAACGATGAAACTTGTCATCTTTATTTTAATTTTCAATTAAATTATGCCTCACATGATAGTTATTTTGTTGAGTTTGCTCCCACTACTATTCATGAGAAGAAATTTGCTTATGTGGATAGTAATAAAAAATTCTATGCTTATGCATCACGAAAAGAGTGCTTTATGTGATAGTTATATTGTTGAATTCATTCATGATGCTACTGAAAATTATTATGAAGGAGGAATATATGCTTGTAGAAATTGCAATAATATCAAGTTTCCTCTCTATGTGTTGAAAATCTTGAAGTTATGCTTGTTTTGCCTTCCTATGCTAGTTGATTATTGTTCCCATAAGTTGTTTGCTCACAAAATCCCTATGCATAGGAAGTGGGTTAGACTTAAATGTGCTAGTCATATTCTTCATGATGCTCTCTTTATGTTTCAATTCTTATCTTTTATGTGAGCATCATTGAAATCATTATGCCTAGCTAAAAGGGCATTAAAGAAAAGCGTTTGTTGGGAGACAACCCAACATTTACCCCTACTATTTTTGTGTGTCCACATGATTAATCTACTGTAGTAATCATGTTTTATAGCTTTTGTTTCTAGTGCCAAGTAGAACCTTTGGGAAGACTTGGGTGAAAGTTAATGCGATCTTGCTGTAAAAAACAGAAACTTTTGCGCTCATGAGAATAGCTGTAATGTTTTACAGAACAGTGATTTTAAGTTGATTCTCTTTTCAGAAGATTAATAGGCAATTTTTTCACGTCCACAAATGTATTTCAGAATTTTTTGAGTTAGAGAAGTATTCGAGAGTTACAGATTACTACAGACTGTTCTGTTTTTGACAGATTCTGTTCTCTATGTGTTGTTTGCTTATTTTGATGAATCTATGAGTAGTATCGGAGGGTATGAACCATAGATAAGTTGGAATGGAGTAGATATTACACCAATATCATTTTTTTATGAGTTCACAACAGTACCAAAAGTGGTGATTTATTTTCTTATACTAGGAGCTTACGAGTTTTCTGTTAAGTTTTGTGTTGTGAAGTTTTCAAGTTTTGGGTAAAGATTCGATGGACTATGGAATAAAGAGTGGCAAGAGCCTAAGGTTGGGGATGCCCAAGGCACCCCAAGGTAATATTAAAGGAAAACCAAGAGCCTAAGCTTGGGGATGCCCCAGAAGGCATCCGCTCTTTCATCTTCATCGGTAACTTTACTTGGAGCTATATTTTTATTCACCACATGATATGTGTTTTGCTTGGAGCGTCAATTTATTTTATTTTGCTTTGCTTGCTGTTTGAATAAAGTACTTAAGATCTGAAATTCTTAAATGTTAGAGAGTCTTCACATAGTTGCATAATTATTCGGCTACTCATTGATCTTCACTTATATCTTGTGGAGTAGTTTGTCGTTTGCTCTAGTGCTTCACTTATATATTTTTAGAGCACGATGGTAGTTTTATTTTGAAGAAATTGATGAACTCTCATGCTTCACTTATATTATTTTGAGAGTCTTAAACAGCATGGTAATTTGCTTTGGTTATGAATTTAGTCCTAATATGATTGGCATCCAAGAGGGATATAATAAAAACTTTCATATAAAGTGCATTGAATACTAAGAGAAGTTTGATTCCTTATGATTGTTTTGAATATGAAGATGGTGATATTAGAGTCATGCTAGTGGAGTAGTTGTGAATTTGAAAGATACTTGTGTTAAAGTTTGTGATTCCCGTAGCATGCACGTATGGTGAACCGTTATGTGATGAAGTTGGAGCATGATTTATTTATTGATTGTCTTCCTTATGTGTGGAGGTCGGGATCACGCGATGGTTAACTCCTACCAACCCTTCCCCTAGGAGCATGCGCATAGTGCTTTGTTTTCATGACTTGTAGATTTTCACAACAAGTATGTGAGTTCATTATGACTAATATTGAGTCCATGGATTATACGCACTCTCACCCTTCCGCCATTGCTAGCCTCTCTTGTGTCGCACAACTTTCGCCGGTACCATACACCCACCTTATACCTTCCTCAAAATAGCCACCATACCTACCTATTGTGGCATTTCCATAGCCATTCCGAGATATATTGCCATGCAATTTTCCACCGTTCTGTTTATTATGACACACTTCATCATTGTCATATTGCTTTGCATGATCATGTAGTTGACATTGAATTTTTGGCAAAGACACCTTTCATAATTCTTTCATACATGTCACTCTTGATTCATTGCACATCCCGGTACACCGCCAGAGGCACTCATATAGACTCATATTTTGTTCTAAGTATCGATTGTAATACTTGAGTTGTAAGTAAATAAAAGTGTGATGATCATCATTATTAGAGCATTCTCCCTGTGAGGAAAGGATGATGGAGACTATGATTCCCCCACAATTCGGGATGAGACTCCAGAAAAAAAAGAGGCCATAAAAAAAGAGAAGGCAAAAAAAGAGAGAAAAAGAGAGAAGGGGCAATGCTACACTACTAGGGAAAACTTTATACACAACATCTTAGCAGTAGCGCTGGACAAAAATGGGCGCTACTGCTACTTAGTAGTAGCGTTTCTAAATAAACCGCGCTACAACTACTACTTTAGTAGTAGCGTGTGCTAGGAAGACGCGCTGCTGCTATGTTTGTACTAGGTGCAAACGGCTAGCCCCACTTAGCAGTAGCGCGTATCTGTAACCAGCGCTACTGCTACGTCCCATAGCAGTAGAGCGTATCTCGGAAATGCGCTACTACTTACTTACCTTATCATACACGCGCCCGACCCTCTCACTCACTCTCCCTCTCACTTACTCTCGCCCGTGCCGGTTTCGTCATCCACCGCCGCCGCGCTCCTCCTCCACCGAGGTACTCCCTCCGTCCCTCGTCCTCCCTCCTCCCTCCTCCCCCCTCCTCCTCCGGCTGCCCTCCGACAACCGCCCTCCCTCCTCCTCCTCTGACCGCCCCTCCCTCCTCCTCCTCTGGCCGCCCCCTCCCCCTCCTCCCCCCTCCTCCCTCCTTCGATCCCACCGACCTCCTCCCCCTCCTCCCCTCTCCTTCCTCCTCCCTTCCCCTCCTCCCTCCATCTTTTTTTCTTGTTTTTACTGTAGTTATTTACTATTGTATAATGTAGTTTTTTTACAGTTTTTAGTAAGTGTTTAAAATAATTAGTAAGTAAATTAATAAAACTAGTTGAACTAGTTTATTTTGAGTAAGAACTAGTTGAATTAATATAACTAATGTATTTTTTGTAAGAAAATTAATATAACTAGTTGAACTAGTTTATTTTTAGAAAGAACTAGTTTGTTTTTATTTATAGTAAGTTAATTTTTAGTAAGAACTAGTTGAATTAATAGAACTAGTTGAACATGTCACATTTGTTGTTATTTTTTTTGGTTTAAGCAATTATTCCCGCATGGACGTCGACGATGCCTATCCCGCATCCTCGCCGTCGATACCCGTCGTTCGCTAGGGTTTTAGTTGTATTAGTGATGTTATATGTATGATACTATTCGGGATGTATTAGTGATAACTTATAGGGTTTTTGTTTTTGCAGAAATCTAGAAGCCCCTCCATCATCCTCGCCGTCGTCCCCGTCACCGACCCCCTCCGACCTCGAGGTGAGACCAGCCAAATCTCCATGTCAATATGATTCCTATAAGATATGATGTAGATAAAAACATGTATATCTTGTATTGCTCAAATAGGATATATGGTTGCCCGAGTGGCCGGTAATGTTTGCAGGTTACACCTCCAAGTGGCCTATGTTTTGCCGGAGTACTGATTAATTTCCGTTCCAGCAAATTTCAGGCGCTCGATATGTCCTTTTTTAGCAAAGATGATGCCGTAATTTTCCGTGAATTTTGGCATGACTTGTGCTAGAATATGTAGGAAATATCGAGTGACCTGGATTTTCTAGAAAGATAATTAAACGATATTTCGGGTTGACTTTAAGTTTGTCGAGGCCGAAGAATCCCGACTGTTGTCGTGGGGGTCGTTTCTTATTCTTCTCCTTGTGCTAGAGCTTTGTTATGCACTAGGGGAAGGAGGAGTAACGACCATCACTGACGGTTGCAAATGTCAGAGAGGAATCAGTGAGGGAGAGTCTCCACCATATAGGAGAGGACGAAGAATCCCGACTGTTGTCATGGGGGTAGATTCTCCTTTGTTCCCGTGTGTTAGACAATTTGGTGTAATGCACTCGGGAACGAAAGGAAGAGCTACCATCACCGACGGTCGAATATATACACCACATGAGCTGAGAGTTTTCAAGAAAAAACTCGACAGACCGATAGTCAACCCGTATGAATAATAATGATCTAATTTAGTTTTTGTAGTACATATATTTAATTATACAAGTTTAATCTTTGAATTATGAACATAGGAAATGTTGTCGGACGAAGAAGGTCCCGGGGAGTGCTCCTGGTGTGGCGACAACCGGGGTTTCTGCGACAGGCCTCACCTGGACGAAGGTCGGTGCTTCGGCATTAAGCTCGAGGAGGCCTTCGATTGTGATACGGTAAGCTACGATGCAAAGTGTTTTTTTTTCATAATTAAGCTCGACTTCTACTACTTCAACGTGTAATTTTTGTCTTTTACAATTCGACTAGCTTATCCCATGCCATGCAATACGCTATATCTTGGAGAGGATGGGTTTTGAAGATCATGAGAGGAATGAAACAATGAAAATTAATCTAAGGACCCATCATGGTATGGATTTTGAGGTAAATCTATACAATTCTGAGAGCGTATCCCATTTTGGTTGCCCGGGTTGGGAAGCACTTAGCAAGATGTATGATTTTCAAGAGGGTATGTGTTTCACCATGGATCTTGGTGATCCTGACATCAACCAAGACAATTTGGACATTTGGGTCCTTGTTGATATGCTTCCAATTCTACCGTTATGTGAGTTTTCTGAAACATAGTTATTAAGTAATTTATATTGTTTATTTCAAAATAGTTGACAACTTATTTCCATTGATAGCTTATTTTCATTCTTCAAAGAATGCGCGGAAGATGGTAGACAGAACCTACTACACCGATGGCTCTGAGTTAACTTATCAGGAGAAAAATCATCTGGTCGCATATTGTACTGAAATTGAGAATTACAATGCCTATTATCAAACTCCTCCACATTATGGTCAATATGTGCCACTAGTGCACGTGTTGAACCACGATAACTTCCATGGAGATGCCCTGGTAAGATTCTTATTATTACGACATCCATGAATCTTTTGCATACTTCTAAAACTGAACTACATTGCTAACTACGAAGTTATTACTATGTTTTTAAACAGAAAATCCTGATGGATTGTGTGCCTCATTTGATGTATCAGAATGGTCGCCTTGATGTTTTGAACATACAGCTAGGTTGTCCTATGAATCTCGCCTATCCATACCGGATTTGTAAAACTGGTGAACACATGATAATTAAAGAATCGAAAAAATGTATGGACAGTCCTAAGGAGGTTCTTGGAAGCAACATTGTGCGATGTGCAAGAATTGGAGACAGGATAATCTCCATTCTCCATAATGGAGAGTCAGGGGCTATCTTGTTTTATGCTATTTTATCTAAGAGAATATAGTAGGTCCTAAGATAATGTAGTAGGTCCTATGAGGTACAATATGTTTATGAGAGTTGATGATGAGGAGTAGTTGTGATTATGATTAGTGACCAACTTGTATGTTATGTCTCATTGATGAAAACAATGATCATGAGGAGGTGTTATATGACAATGATGTATTATGATGATAAGTTGTTAATGATATGATGATGATATTTATTATATCAATGGGTGAAAGAACCGCGTGTTAGTTTCAAGTGGATGGACTATTATATCAGTGGGTGAAAGAACCGCGGGTTAGTTTCAAGTGGATGTCCATCCACTTGAAACTAGTCCACGGTTCTTTCTCCCAGTGATGTAATAACTCACTGTGATGTAAAAATAATCTCTAAATTGCCGCGGAATGAAAACTTGTATAAAGGTGTATGAATACAACATGAAACAAAAAAGAAGTAAAATACGGAACTATAGTAGTAGCACGTGCTCGGAGAAGCGCTACTACTAATTACCAGTAGCGCTGATTGTAGAAAGCGCCACTACTAAGTCGACATAACAATAGCGTGGTCCAACCCACGCTACTACTAACATTTAGCTGTAGCGCCTTATGTTGGGGAACATAGTAGTAATTCAAAATTTTCCTACATGTCACCAAGATCAGTCTAGGAGATGCTAGCAACGAGAGAGAGGTAGTGCATCTTCATACTTCTTGAAGATCGCAAAACAGAAGCGTTACAAGAACGCAGTTGATGGAGTCATACTCGAGGCGATTCAAATCGCGGAAGATCCGATCTAGCACCGAACAGACGGTGCCTCCGTGTTAAACACACGTACAACCCTAGGACGTCTCCTCCTTCTTGATCCAGCAAGGGGAGAGGAGAAGTTGAGGGAGAGCTCCGGCAGCACGACGGCGTGGTGGTGGAGCTTGTGGATTTTTTGCAGGGCATCCCCCAAGCTCTACAGAGGAGTAGGAAGTGTTGGAGGAGGGAGGGGCTGTGCCAGGGGAAGTGTGTTGCAGCCCTCCCACCCTCCCTCTATTTATAGGGTGAAGGTGAGAGGGGGCCGGCCCCTCTAGATCCCATCTAGAGGGGGGGGGGGCGGCCAGGAGGGGGAGACTTGCCCCCCAAGCAAGGTGGAGGCACCCCTTCCCCTAGGGTTTCCAAACCCTAGGCGCCTTGGGCCCTTGGGGGCGCACCAGCCCACTAGGGGGCAGGTTCCCTCCCATATTCAGCCCATTAAGTCCCCCGGGGCAGGTGGCCCCACCCGGTGGACATCCGGACACCTTTCGGTGGTCCCGATACAATACTGATAACCCCTGAAACTATTCCGGCGACTGAAACTGGACTTCCCATATATAAATCTTCACCTCCGGACCATTCCGGAACTCCTCGTGACATCCGGGATCTAATCCGGGACTCCGAACAACCTTCAGTCACCACATACTATTTCCCGTAACAACTCTAGCATCACCGAACCTTAAGTGTGTAGACCCTACGGGTTCGGGAATCATGCAGACATGACCAAGACAGCTCTCCGACCAATAACCAACAGCTGGATCTGGATAGCTGTGTTGGATCCCACATGTTCCACGATGATATCATCGGATGAACCATGATGTCGGGGATTCAATCAATCTCGTATTCAATTCCCTTTGTACATCGGTATGTTACTTGCCCGAGATTCGATCGTCGGTATCCCAATACCTCGTTCAATCTTGTTACCGCACTACTAGGGAAAATCTTATTGGTAGACACTTACTAGTAGCGTAGGTTTATACCCCTCGCTACTGCTACTTACTAGTAGCGCGGGTTTTTACCCCTCGCTACTACTAGTTGTTTTCCACCATGCCTCTTGGGACCAGCCGTACTAGTAGCGCGGGTTATAAACCCATGCTGCTACTAAGTTGATAGTAGTAGCGCAGGTTATAAACCCCATGCTACTACTAAGTGGTCTCCACCGTGCACCTCGGGACATGCCATAGTAGTAGCATGGGTATAAACCCAGCGCTACTATTATCAACCCACCGACACATGTATAAACATAGCGCGCGGAGGCTCAATCCCAGACCCACACACTCTCTCAATTTCACTTCTCCCTCCCACTTGTGATGCCCTTTCTCGCCCACCGTAACTGCCGGCCTCGCACCTCGATGTCTCCCTCAAATCGGGCGACCTTCTATTCCATCGTAGCCCCTCCTTCCTCCTCCTCCTCCTCCACTGCTAGAAGGAAAGGAAGATCCAACAGAGCGCCGCCCATGACGATGGCCAAATCTCTGATGAATGCAACCCATGGCGTCATCTAGGGTTTTGGCTCCAACTCCGGCGGCCACCGGTGAGTTGCTGCACCTACTCCTCTCTATTTCTCTCTCTTCCTCTTCTAATCCTTGTTTCTTTTTTTGTAGCAGCAGCAAAGGAGAGGTGCGGAGAAGAGTTGGATGGGGAAGCACCATCACCATGGACGACTTCCCCTCCAGGATCAGCATCGACCATGGATGAAGTGGACGATGACGCCTAGCTAGCAGAAGCAGCCATGGCTGGAATTTATTTTTCTAATTCCTAATTAGTTAGCAGTAGCGAGGGTCCACACCCATGCTACTACTAGTTAGTAGTAGCACAGGTGGTATCCACGCTACTACTAACGGACATAGTAGTAGCGCGGGTGGCACCTGCGCTACTACTACCAGTTAGCTGTAGCGCCATATCAGTAGCGCGGGCACCCACGCTACTGATATACCTAAAACCCGCTCTACTGCTAGGCTTTTCCCTAGTAGTGCCGGCAAGTCTCTTTACTCGTTCCATAACGCATGATCCCGTGACAAACTCCTTAGTCACATTGAGCTCATTATGATGATGCATTACCGAGTGGGCCCAGAGATACCTCTCCGTCATACGGAGTGATAAATCCCAGTCTCGATTCATGCCAACCCAACAGACACTTTCAGAGATACCTGTAGTGCACCATTGTAGCCACCCAGTTACGTTGTGACGTTTGGTACACCCAAAGCATTCCTACAGTATCTGGGAGTTGCACAATCTCATGGTCTAAGGAAACGATACTTGACATTAGAAAAGCTCTAGCAAATGAACTACGCGATCCTGTGCTATGCTTAGGATTGGTTCTTGTCCATCACATCATTCTCCTAATGATGTGATAACCTTATCAATGACATCCAATGTCCATGGTCAGGAAACCATAACCATCTATTGATCAACGAGCTAGTCAACTAGAGGCTCACTAGCGACATGTTGTGGTCTATGTATTCACACATGTATTACGGTTTCCAATTAGTACAATTATAGCATGAACAAGGAAATATAATAATAATCATTTTATTATTGCCTCTAGGGCATATTTCCAACACCTTACTAGTAGCGTGGTTCCCCGCGCTACTGATAGGCATTAAACCCGCGCTACTGCTAGGGTTTTCCCTAGTAGTGCTACTATCCTTTTACCACACTTGTGCTTCAAAGTAGCACCATGATCTTCATGATAGAGAGAGTCTCCTATGTTGTCACTTTCATATACTAGTGGGAAATTTTAATTATAGAACTTGGCTTGTATATTCCAATGATGGGCTTCCTCAAAAGTGCCCTAGGTCTTTGTGAGCAAGCAAGTTGGATGCACACCCACTTAGTTCTTTTGTTGAGCTTTCATACACTTGTAGCTCTAGTGCATCCGTTGCATGGAAATCCCTACTCACTCACATTGATATCTATTGATGGGCATCCCCATAGCTCGTTGATATGCCTTGTTGATGTGAGACTATCTTCTCCTTTTTGTCTTCTCCACAACCACCATTCTACTCCACTTATAGTGCTATGTCCATGGCTCACGCTCATGTATTGCGTGAAGATTGAAAAAGTTTGAGAACATCAAAAGTATGAAACAATTGCTTGGCTTGTCATCGGGTTGTGCATGATTAAATACTTTGTGTGATGAAGATAGAGCATAGTCAAACTATATGATTTTGTAGGGATAGCTTTCTTTTGCCATGTTATTTTGAGAAGACATGATTGCTTTGTTAATATGCTTGAAGTATTATCGTTTTTATGTCAATATTAAACTTTTGTTTCTGAATATTCTTGCCACAATAAAGAGAGATTATGTTGACAAATATGTTAGGTAGCATTCCACATCAAAAATTCTGTTTTTATCATTCACCTACTCGACGACAAGCAGGAATTAAGCTTGGGGATGCTTGATACATCTCCCACGTATCTATAATTTTTGATGTATTCATGCCATGTTTATAATATTCCTACATGATTTTGGTATGATTTTGTTAGAACTAACCCGGACTGACGCTGTTTTCAGCAGAACTACCGTGGTGTTGTTTTTGTGCAGAAATAAAAGTTCTCGTAATGCACTGAAAATCAACGGAGATTTTTTCTGGAAAATATAAAAAATACTAGAACAATAAGTTACCGGAGAGGAGTCCCGTGGGGCCCACGAGGGTGGAGGGCGCGCCCTTGTGCCTCGTGGACACCCGTGGGTCCTCTTGAATGTTCTCGACGCCAAACCCTCCTATAAATACCCAAACATCCAGAAAGAAACCTAGATCGGGAGTTCCACCGCTGCAAGCCTCTATGGCCACCAAAAACCACTCTGGGGTCCGTTCTGGCACCCTGTGGGAGGGGGAAATCATCTCCTATGGCCATCTTCATCATCCCAGCACTCTGCATGATGAGAAGGGAGTAGTTCACCCTTGGGGCTATGGGTATGTAACAGTAGCTATGTGTTTGATCTCTCTCTCTCTCTCATGTTCTAGATTTGGCATGATGTTGATGTACCACGAGCTTTGCTGTTATAGTTGGATCTTATGATGTTTCCACCACTCTACTCTCTTGTAATGGATTGAGTTTTCCCTTTGAAGTTATCTTATTGGATTGAGTCTTTAAGGATTTGAGAACACTTGATGTATGTCTTGCATGTGCTTATCTGTGGTGACAATGGGATATTCATGTGATCTACTTGATGTATGTTTTGGTGATCAACTTGCAGGTTCAGTGACCTTGTGAACTTATGCATAGGGGTTGCCACACGTTTTCGTCCTGACTCTCTAGTAGAAACTTTGGGGCACTCTTTGAAGTTCTTTGTGTTGGTTGAATAGATGAATCTGAGATTGTGTGATGCATATCGTATAATCATACCCACAGATACTTGAGGTGACATTGGAGTATCTAGGTGACATTAGGGTTTTGGTTGATTTGTGTCTTAAGGTGTTATTTTACTACAAACTCTAGGGCTGTTTGTGACACTTATAGGAATAGCCCAATGGATTGATCGGAAATGATAACTTTGAGGAGGTTTCGTACCCTACAATAATCTCTTCGTTTGTTCTCCGCTATTAGTGACTTTGGAGTGACTCTTTGTTGCATGTTGAGGGATAGTTATATGATCCAATTATGTTATTATTGTTGAGAGAACTTGCACTACTGAAAGTATGAACCCTAGGCCTTATTTCCTAGCATTGCAATACCATTTACGCTCACTTTTACCACTTGTTACCTTGCTTTTTTTATAACCTCATATTACAAAAACCTTTAACTACCATCCATATTGCATTTGTATCACCATCTCTTCGCCGAACTAGTGCACCAACACAATTTACCATTGTATTGGGTGTGTTGGGGACACAAGAGACTCTTTGTTATTTGGTTGCGGGGTTGTTTGAGATAGACCATCTTCATCCTACGCCTCCCACGGATTGATAAACCTTAGGTCAACTTGAGGGAAATTTGCTACTGTCCTACAAACTCTGCACTTGGAGGCCCAACAACATTTACAAGAAGAAGATTGTGTAGTAGACATCAATGACAGAGGCAAAATGCTCAAACCAAGCGCGGGGGGCTTGCTTAAGACCATATAGAGAGCGACGAAGATGACAAACCATGCCGTCAGGAACTGAATACCCAGGCGGTGGCTGCATATAAACTTCCTCATGTAACTCACTATTAAAAAAGGCATTGTTAATATCAAGCCGAGACACATACCGGTGGCAAACATAGGCCACGACAAGAAGTGTGCAGACAGTGGTCATATGGGCCACATGAGCAAAGTTTCATCATAATCACGACCATGCTCCAGCTGAAAGCCATGAGCCACAAGATGAGCTTTATAACGCTCAAGAGAACCATCAGAGCGATTCTTAATCTTATAGACCCACTTACAAGTGATGGGACAAACATGGGGTGGAAGAGAAACCATGTCCCACGTGCCGGTGCGCTCAAGGGCAACAATCTCTTCTGCCATCGCAAACTGCCATTCAGGATGAACCATAGCATCTCGATAACAAGTCGGCTCAAGAATGGTCGAAAGACCATAGCAAGAAGGAGAATACCGGTCAGGGGGTGGACGAGGCCAAGAGCGAAGACCATAAGTCAGTTGAGAGGAGAAAGATGACACACTAGAAGAAGAGGGCGCATCGGTAGACTCACCCACAACACATGAACGACGAGTATAATGGAAAGGAAAAGAGGGAATAGGTGGAATCACTGGAGATGGAGACGAGGAAAACCCTAGTAGTAGCACGGGTTTTGAGGCTAGCAGCAGCGCGGGTGGCCGCGCTACTAATAAGGCGCTATAGCTAACTTATAGTAGTAGCGCGGTCCATGCCTGCGCTACTACTGTTGATGATATCAGCACCGCTTTTGCCGAACGCGCTACTATTAATAGCTGTAGCGATTTCGCAGTCCCTCGCTACTGCTATATCTTTCTTCATTTTCCCCCGTACCCCTTTCCCCTTTCCCTTTCAGATACTAGATACTAGGTACTGCTACTAGATATCAAATTCATAAACCATTACTAGGTAGTACTCCCTTCGTTCCAAATTACTCGTCATGGTTTTAGTTCTAACCACGACGAGTAATTTGGAACGAAGGGAGTACTAGATAACAATTTCATGGATAGTCAACATGCATCCTCAAGTAGTACAAGGTCATATCAACGGCGATCATCATATGTAGTTCTAGATGATATCGACGATGATCATCATATGTAGTTCTAGATGATATCGACGACGATCATCATATGTAGTTCTACATGATATAGCCGCACACACATATGTAGTTCTAGATGATATCGAAGATAATCATCATCCTCAAGCCTGGGCGGTTGGTGTTCCTGATAGTAATTAGGATGGCCTGTCCAACACGAAGATTCTTGCCATCGAGGAATTTCTTCCACCCAACCGAGTTTAAGTGTGTGCGACCGTCTGTGTCCACGCGGTAAGTACAGGTTGTGACGGAGCCCCTTGCAGTAAGGCATAGTCCAGCTGAGCCTTCTTCATCAGGCTCGATACCATAACTCAGAAATATGCTCTTTGCCAATTTCTGAATAAGAAAAACATATCAATTAATAAATAGCCTCGCAAATAAGTACATATGGATTATCTACACTATTAATAGTTTCCTTAGATTCTACACTAATAAGCATGTGATCGAACTCTACACTAAAACATATCATCGACAAGATTCCATACAACATACCATATCATTGGACTGTACACTAAGTAATTCATCGGATAATTTGCATTTGTAAGTATAACATACCATATCATGTCGATCAACCATGGTATTTGTCAGGCGGGTCACGAATGGCACTCCGACAAAGTCAGCACGTGGCGGAATTATGTCCCACAGGTTGGACACCTCCTCCTCGCTCAGCCTTGTTCTTTGAGCTACGATGGCTTCATGAAGTGGGTCCTCATCATCTTCATCGGGTGGGTCCTCATTATATTCATCATCTTCATCATGTTCATCATGTTCATCATCTTCATCATCCTCCACCAGGTTGAGATAAATGACAGCCAGCTTGGGTCTTTCTGCTCTATAGGAGAAGCTGATCAACTCACCACCAGTAAGACGCATGCGGGCGACGAAACGGGCCCATCCATCTCCTCCAATCTGCGACATATTGCATACTTTCTCGACCTCCATAGTGTACGGCCCCCCAGGAGCCTCAAATGTCACAATGTCTCCTGTCAGCTTGTTGAATTTCAACCTCACATTGCATGGGACGATCTGTGTAAAATAAGAAAAATGACACAATGCAGTAATGCCAACACTAAAAATAAAATAGTTATTACATTTCATCTAATTTCTTACCGCCGCATGATGAAAACTCGGCTGGAAGTAGATGCCGAACAGCTTGCCAGTTGCAAGGCTGCTGGCGCACCTTGACTTGCACAGTCAACATAGTGGTGGTGGTGGTGGCGCCATTTTTCCTAAAGCAATATGAGCAAAGGATTAACGATCCACTTCACAGGAAAGAAAAACAGTACCATGTGATATTTTTGGTTCTTCCGCGAGAAGCAATTTGATGGACAATTATAATCCTAAGATCTAGTAACATATTAGATGACAAGGTACCACCTACATTTTGCCAAAAAGTAACTTATTAAAAAAACAAAAGCAACTACCTATCCATGTACAGAAAAAATAACAATAAAATGGTGCATACTAAATCAACTAAATGAACTAGCCTACTAAATCAACTAAATCAAAATGTTCTAAATCAACTAAATGAAAATGTTCTAAATCAACTAAATCAAAATGTTCTAAATCAACTAAATCAACTAGCCTACTAAATCAACTAAATCATATCAACTAAATCAAAATGTTGCATATGAACTAGCCTTCGGTCACCAAAACACATAACTCATATAATACATATCATCATGAAACGTTATGCGTGCGGACCATACGGGTTCGAGAACTATGTAGACATGACCAATAACCAATAGCGGAACCTAGATGCTCGTATTGGTTCCTACATATTCTACGAAGATCTTTATCGGTCGAACCGCTATGTCAACATACGTTATTCCCTTTGTCATCGGTATGTTACTTGCCCGAGATTCGATCGTCTGTATCTTCATACCTAGCTCAATCTCATTACCGGCAAGTCTCTTTACTCATTCCGTAATGCATCATCCCATAACTAACTCATTAGTCACATTGTTTGCAAGGCTTCATATGATGTGCATTAGGGAGAGGGCCCAGAGATACCTCTCCAATACTCGGAGTGACAAATCCTAATCTCGATCTATGTCAACCCAACAAACAACTTCGGAGATACCTGTAGAGCATATTTATAATCACCTAGTTACATTGTGATGTTTGATAGCACAGAAGGCATTCAGCCGGTGTCCGGGAGTTGCATAATCTCATAGTCGGAGGAATATGTATTTGAGATGAAGAAAGCAGTAGCAATAAAACTGAATGATCATAATGCTAAGCTAACGAATGGGTCTTGTCCATCACATCATTCTCTTAATGATGTGATCTCGTTCATCAAATGACAACACATGTCTATGGCTTGGAAACTTAACCATTTTTGATTACCGAGCTAGTCAAGTAGAGGCATACTAGGGACACAGTATTTTGTCTATGTATCCACACATGTATCAAGTTTCTGGTTAATACAATTCTAGCATGAATAGTAAACATTTATCATGAATAAGGAAATAAAAATAACAACTTTATTATTGCCTATAGGGCATATTTCCTTCAGTCTCCCACTTGCACTAGAGTCAATAATATAGATTACATTGTAATGAATCTAACACCCATGGAGTCTTTGTGCTGATCATGTTTTGCTCGTGGAAGAGGCTTAGTCAATGGGCCTGCCACATTCAGATCCGTATGTATTTTACAAATCTCTATGTCTCCCTGATACACATATCTATAATTTTTGATGTATTCACGCCATGTTTATAATATTTTTACATGCTTTTGGTATGATTTGGTTAGAACTAACCTGGACTGGCGCTGTTTTCAACAGAACTACTGTGGTGTTGTTTTTGTGCAAAAATAAAAGTTCTCGGAATGCGCTGAAAATCAACGAAGATTTTTTTTGGAAAATATAAAAAATACTGGAACAAAAGTTATCAGAGAGGAGACCCGTGGGGCCCACGAGGGTGGAGGGCGCGCTGATAACCCACAAGTGTAGGGGATCGCAATAGTTTTCGATAAGTAAGAGTGTCGAACCCAACGAGGAGCTAAACATAGAATAAATATTCCCTCAAGTTTTATCGACCACTGATACAACTCTACGCACGCTTGACGTTTGCTTTACCTAGAAAAGTATGAAACTAGAAGTACTTTGTAGGTGTTGTTGGATAGGTTTGCAAGATAATAAAGAGCACGTGAATATAAACTAGGGGCTGTTTAGATAAAGATGCAATAAAGTAAGTATTAGTAGAGAGCTTTTTGTTACGAGAAAGTTATTTGTCCCTAGGCAATCGATAACTAGACCGGTAATCACTATTGCCATTTTATTCCGTAACACATCATCCCGTGATCAACCCCTTGGTCACATTGTGCACATTTTGATGATGTCCTACCGAGTGGGCCCAGAGATACCTCTCTGTCAATCGGAGTGACAAATCCCAGTCTCGATTCGTGCCAACCCAACAGACACTTTCGGAGATACCCGTAGTGCACCTTTATAGCCACCCAGTTACGTTGTGACGTTTGGTACACCGAAAGCATTCCTATGGTATCCGGGAGTTGCACAATCTCATGGTCTAAGGAAATGATACTTGACATTATAAAAGCTTTAGCATACGAACTACACGATCTTTCTGCTAGGCTTAGGATTGGGTCTTGTCCATCACATCATTCTCCTAATGATGTGATCCCGTTATCAACGACATCCAATGTCCATGGTCAGGAAACCGTAACCATCTATTGATCAACGAGCTAGTCAACTAGAGGCTTACTAGGGACATGGTGTTGTCTGTGTATCCACACATGTATCTGAGTTTCCTATCAATACAATTATAGCATGGATAATAAACGATTATCATGAACAAGGAAATATAATAATAATAACTAGTTTATTATTGCCTCCAGGGCATATTTCCAATAGTCTCCCACTTGCACTAGAGTCAGTAATCTAGTTCACATCGCCATGTGATTAACACTGACAGGTCACATCGCCATGTGACCAACATCCAAAGAGTTTACTAGTGTCACTAAACTAGTTCACATCACCATGTGATTAAGACTCAATGAGTTCTGGGGTTTGATCATGTTTTGCTTGTGAGAGAGGTTTTAGTCAACGGGTCTGCAATAATCAGATCCATTTGTACTTCGCAAATCTCTATGTCATATTGTAAATGCTGCTTCCACGCTCCACTTGGAGCTATTCCAAATGGTTGCTCCACTATATGTATCCGGTTTGCTACTCAGAGTCACTCGGATAGGTGTTAAAGCTTGCATCGACGTAACCCTTTACGCCGAACTCTCTATCACCTCCATAATCAAGAAACATGTCCTTATTTACTCCAAGGACAATTTTGACCGCTGTCCAATGATCCATTCCTGGATCATTCTTGTGCCCCTTGACTGACTCATGGCAAGGCACACTTCCGGTGCAGTAGACAGCATAGTATACTATAGAGCCTACGTCTGAAGCATAGGGGACGACCTTCGTCCTTTCACTCTCTTCTGTCGTGGTCGAGCTTTAACTCTTAACTTCATACCTTACAACTCAGGCAAGAACTCCTTCTTTGACTGATCCATCTTGAACACCTTCAAGATCATGTCAAGGTATGTGCTCATTTGAAAGTACCATTTAGCGGTTTTTGATCTATCCTCATAGATCTTGATGCTTATTGTTCAAGCAGCTTAATCCAGGTTTTCTATTGAAAAACACTTTTCAAATAACCCTATATGCTTTCCAGAAATTCTACATCATTTCTGATCAACAATATGTCAACAACATATACTCATCAGAAATTCTATAGTGCTCCCACTCACTTCTTTGGAAATACAAGTTTCTCATAAACTTTGTATAAACCCAAAATCTTTGATTATCTCATCAAAGCGTACATTCCAACTCCGAGATGCTTACTCCAGTCCTTAGAAGGATTGCTGGAGCTTTGCATACTTGTTAGCGTCTTTCAGGATTGACAAAACCTTCTGGTTGTATCACATACAACCTTTCCTCAAGGATATCGTCGAGGAAACAATGTTTTGACATCCTATCTACAAGATTTCATAAATCATGTAGTAATTGCTAATATAATTCCAACAGACTCTTAGCATCGCTACGAGTGAGAAAGTCTCATCGTAGTCAACTCCTTGAACTTGTCGGAAAACATCTTAACGACAAGTCGAGCTGTCTTAATGGTGATACTTACCATCATTGTCTGTCTTACTCTTAAAATCCATCTGTACACAACAGCCTTACGACCATCAAGTATTTCTTCCAAAGTCATGGATCCTCTCTCAGATTTTATGGCCTCGAGCCATTCGTCGAAATCCGGGCCCACCATCGCTTCTCCATAGCTCGTAGGTTCATTGTTGTCTAGCAACATGACCTCTAAGACAGGATTGCGTACCACTCTGAAGTAGTACGCGTCCTTGTCGACCTACGAGGTTCAGTAGTGACTTGATCTGAAGCATCATGATCACTATCATCAGCTTCCACTTCAATTGGTGTAGGTGCCACATGAACAACTTCCTGTGCCCTGCTACACACTGGTTGAAGTGATGGTTCAATAACCTCATCAAGTCTCCACCATCCTCCCACTCAATTCTTTCGAGAGAAAATTTTCCTCGAGAAAGGACCCGTTTCTAGAAACAATCCATATGCTTCCGGATCTGAAATAGGAGGTATACCCAACTGTCTTTGGGTGTCCTATGAAGATGCATTTTATCCGCTTTGTGTTCGAGCTTATCAACCTGAAACTTTTTCACATAAGCGTCGCAGCCCCAAACTTTTAAGAAACGACAACTTAGGTTTCTCCAAACCATAGTTCAAACAGTGCCGTCTCAATGGAATTACGTGGTGCCCTATTAAAGTGAGTGCGGTTTTCTCTAATGCCTAACCCGTGATCGATAGTGGTAATTCGATAAGAGACATCACGGTACGCACCATATCCAATAGGGTGCAACTATGATGTTCGGACACACCATCACACTATGGTGTTCCAGGCGGTATTAATTGTGAAACAATTTCCACAATGTCTTAATTGCGTGCCAAAGCTCGTAACTCAGATACTCATCTCTATGATCATATCATAGACATTTTATCCTCTTGTCACAATGATCTTCAACTTCACTCTGAAATTACTTGAACCTTTCAATAATTCAGACTTGTGTTTCATCAAGTAAATATACTTAGCATCTATTCAAATCATCTGTGAAGTAAGAACATAACGATATCCACTGCGTGCCTCAGCACTCATTGGACTGCACACATCAAAATGTGTTACTTCCAACAAGTTGCTTTCTTGTCCCATCTTACTGAAAACGAGGCTTTTCAGTCATCTTGCCCATGTGGTATGATATGCATGTCTCAAGTGATTCAAAATCAAGTGAGTCCAAATGATCCATCTGCATGGAGTTTCTTCATGCGTACATACCAATAGACATGGTTCACATGTCTCAAACTTTTCAAAAAATGAGTGAGTCCAAATATCCATCAACATGGAGCTTCTTCATGCGTTTTATACCAATATGACTTAAATAGCAGTGCCACAAGTAGGTGGTACTATCATTACTATCTTATATCTTTTGGCATGAACATGTGTATCACTACGATTGAGATTCAATAGACCATTCATTTTAGGTGCAAGACAATTGAAGGTATTATTCAAATAAATAGAGTAACCATTATTCTCCTTAAATGAATAACCGTATTGCGATAGACATAATCCAATCATGTCTATGCTCAACGCAAACACCAAATAACAATTATTTAGGTTTAACACCAATCCCGATGGTAGAGGGAGCGTGCGATGTTTGATAACATCAACCTTGGAAATACTTCCAACACATATCGTCAGCTCACCTTTAGCTAGTCTCCGTTTATTTCGTAGCCTTTTATTTCGAGTTACTAACACTTAGCAACCGAACCGGTATCTATTACCATGGTGCTACTAGGAGTACTAGTAAAGTATACATTAATATAATGTATATCCAATATACTTCTGTCGACCTTGCCAACCTTCTCATCTACCAAGTATCTAGGGTAGTTCTGCTTCAGTGACCGTTCCCCTCATTACAGAAGCACTTAGTCTCGGGTTTGGGTTCAACCTTGGGTTTCTTCACTAGAGCAGCAACTGATTTGCCGTTTCATGAAGTATCCCTTCTTGCCCTTGCCCTTCTTGAAACTAGTGGTTTCACTAACCATCAACAATTGATGCTCCTTCTTGATTTCTACTTTCGCGGTGTCAAACATCGCGAATAGCTCAAGGGTCATCATATCTACCCCTGGTATGTTATAGTTCATCACGAAGCTCTAGTAGCTTGGTGGCAGTGACTTTGGAGAAACATCACTATCTCATCTGGAAGATTAACTCCCACTCGATTCGAGTGATTGTAGTACTCAGACAATCTGAGCACGTGCTCAATGGTTGAGCTTTTCTCCCTTAGTTTATAGTCTAAGAAACTCATCGAAGGTCTCATACCTTTTGACGTGGGCACGAGCCTGATATCCCAATTTCAGCTCTTGGAACATCTCATATGTTCTGCGACATTTCAAAAATGTCTTCGGTGCCTCAATTCTAAACCATTTAACATTACTGAACTATCACGTAGTCATCAAAACGTGTATGTCAGATGTTCGCAACATCCACAGACGATGTTCGAGGTCCAGCACACCGAGCGGTGCATTAAGGACATAATCCTACTGCGCAGCAATGAGGACAATCCTTAGTTTATGGACCCAGTCCGCATAATTGCTAAGTATCAACTTTTAACTAAATTTTCTCTAGGAACATATCTAAAAGAGTAGAACTAAAGCGCAAGCTACGACATAATTTGCAAAGACCTTTTGACTATGTTCATGATAATTAAGTTCATCTAATCAAATTATTTAATGAACTCCCACTTAGATATACATCCCTCTAGTCATCTAAGTGATAAATGATCCGAGTCAACTAGGCCGTGTCCGATCATCACGTGAGACGGACTACTCATCATTGGTGAACATCTCCATGTTGATCGTATCTACTATATGACTCATGTTCGACCTTTCTGTCTCTCGTGTTCCGAGGCCATGTCTGTACATGCTAGGCTCGTCAAGTCAACCTAAGTGTTTTGCATGTGTAAATCTGTCTTACACCCGTTGTATGCGAATGTTAGAATCTATCACACCTGATCATCACGTGGTGCTTTGAAACAATGAACTTTTGCAACGGTGCACAGTTAGGGGGAACACTTTCTTGAAATTTTATTGAGGGATCATCTTATTTATGCTATCGTCGTTCTAGGAAAATAAGATGTAAACATGAAAAATATCACATGCAAATCATAAAGTGACATGATATGGCCAATATCATCTTGCGCCTTTGTTCTCCATCTTTGAGGCGCGGCATGATCACCTTCATCAACGGCATGACACCATGATCTCCATCATCATGATCTTCATCATCGTGTCTTCATGAAGTTGTCTTGCCAACTATTATTTCTACTACTATGTCTAACAGTTAGCAATAAAGTAAAGTAATTACATGGCGTTCTCATTGACACGCAGGTCATAGAATAAATTAAGACAACTCCTATGGCTCCTGCCGGTTACATACTCATCGACATGCAAGTCGTGATTCCTATTACAAGAACATACATGATCAATCTCATACATCACATATATCATTCATCACATCGTTTTGGCCATATCACATCACATAGCATACCCTCCAAAAACAAGTTAGACGTCCTCTAATTGTTGTTGAATGTTTTACGTGGCTGCTATGGGTTTCTAGCAAGAAGATTTCTTACCTACGCAAAAGCCACAACGGCAATAAGCCAATTGCTATTTACCCTTCATAAGGACAATTTTCATCGAATCCGATCCTACTAAAGTGGGAGAGACAGACACCCGCTAGCCACCTTATGCAACAAGTGCATGTTAGTCGGTGGAACCTGTCTCACGTAAGTGTACGTGTAAGGTCAGTCCGGGCCGCTTCATCCCACAATGCTGACTGTCACGCCCAATATGCGACCCTATTCAAAAGGAGCTGGAAGGTCCCACCAAGGATAGACCCGCATATTGAAACGCTTTTGCAAGGTGGATATCATTACATCACCATTACATAATAGATGGGGATACATACATAAGGCATACAATGCCACTCGAATACAACATCATACACAATAGCACCATCCGACTACGGATGAAACATAAACAGAAACTCAAACGACATCCACCCTGCTAGACCCAGGCTGCCGACCTGGAACCTATCCCCTGATCGAAGAAGCAGAAGAAGAACTCAACGCACACAAGCATCGCTCTCGCGTCATGGTCATCGCATAACCTGTACCTGCAACTGTTGTTGTAGTAAACTGTGAGCCACGAGGACTCAGCAATCCCATTACCATGGGTATCAAGACTAGCAAAGCTTAAAGGGGAAGGAAGTGGTAAAGTGGTGAGGTTGCAGCAGCGACTAAGCATATATGGTGGCTAACATACGCAAATAAGAGCGAGAAGAGAGCAAGCGGAACGGTCGTGAAGCTAGCAATGATCAAGAAGTGATCCTGAACTCCTACTTACGTCAATCATAACCCAAAAACCGTGTTCACTTCCCGGACTCCGCCGAGAAGAGACCATCACGGCTACACACGCGGTTGATGGGTTTTAATTCGGATCTGGTGTCAAGTTATCAACAACCGGACATTAACAAATTCCCATCTGCCTATAACCGCAGGCACGGCTTTCGAAAGTTTATACCCTGCAGGGGTGTCCCAACTTAGCCCATGATAAGCTCTCGCGATCAATGAAGGATATACCTTCTCCCAGGAAGACCCGATCAGACTCAGAATCCCGGTTTACAAGACATTTCGACAATGGTAAAACAAGACCAGCAAAGCCGCCTGAATGTGCCGACAAATCCTGATAGGAGCTGCACATATCTCGTTCTCAGGGCACACTGGATTGTCCAAACTTCCGGTAGGCCAGCCCAGAGTTGCCCCTGGTGGCCACCGGCGGTTGACGGGTTGGACCAACACTCACGACAAGCACTGGCCCGGGGGGGGGGGGGGGGAAAATAAAGATGACCCTCGAGAGCGCGACTCCCAAGTGAAAAAGGGCTAGGTGAGGCAAATGGTAAAACCAAGGTTGGGCCTTGCTGGAGGAGTTTTATTCAAAGCGAATTGTCAAGGGGGGTCCCATAAATCACCCAACCGCGTAAGGAACGCAAAATCCGGGAACATAACACCGGTATGACGGAAACTAGGGCGGCAAGAGTGGAACGAAACACCAGGCATAAGGCCGAGTCTTCCACCCTTTACCAAGTATATAGATGCATTAATAATATAAGAGATATTGTGATATCCCAACATAATCCTGTCCGTCATCGAGCAATCTTCAACTTCACCTGCAACTAGCAACGCTATAAGAGGGCTGAGCAAAGCGGTAACATAGCCAAGCAACGGTTTGCTAGGAAGAGTGTCAAATGTTAGAGGTTCATGGCAATTTGGGATGGCTTGAAGAACAAGTGATAGGTAGCGCAGCATAGCGATAGAACGAAACAACTAGCATAGCAATGATAGTAGTGAGATCCAGGGTAGCGGTCATCTTGCCTGAAATCCCGCAAGGAAGAAGAACGAGTCCATGAAGAATATGAAGCCACGAAGACGAACCAAGCGTAGACGAACGAATCCTCACGATCGCAACGAAACATGCACTATCGAGAAGAAGCACACAACATAGTAAACACACCACACATGAACAAGACATGATGCTCAACCAAGCATGATGCATGACAAAGCTACATGAAGCTACTCATGGCAAGGGATGATGTATACAAGAGAAACACATCAAGGCAAGTTTAAATGAGGCCGGGAACAACATATAACAATTCCGGTAAGTCCTCAAATGCAAATTTCGAAATTGGTCCAGATCTGAATAAACCTTATGTTCAAGTTGTTAAACACCAAGTTAAGATGCACAAAGATGATCTACACGAAATTCTAGTCAAGTTACATATAAAGTTCATTTAGTTCGGGGCTACGGCCTAGAAGATATGAGCAAAACAAGTTAAACATGGCATTGATGCAAAATGCATACAAACATTAAGCAAACACCTGAAAACAAGGATGCAACATGATAATATGAAGCTACATGCAATTCTAAGCAAGTTTCATATAAAGCACACTCAAAACGGAGCAACGGTTCAACACACACACTCTATACAAGTTATAACAACAATCTGTCAAAACTGCAACTAGGCATCTTGCAAGCACCAAAACAACATGCTACAGCATCCTAACATGATAACAAAAGGCATGGACATGATGTACAGGTAAAGCATAACAAAACATGAACACTGAGCTATCTCCAGAAATCAATAGAACATGCTCCAACACACATGTCAAGATTGCAAATGATAATAGTTTCAGACTTTGTAGAAATAACATCAGGTTGCAATGTTTAGAGCTATCAAACAACATGTTACAGGAACTTATCATTTTAAACAAAGGCATGGCATGAATCTACTAATTGCATAGAGCAAAAGTCCCTTACTGACCATAAGCCAAAAGGAACAGAAAATATGATGGCACCCATGTAAACATAGCAAGTTATATGACAGATGCAAACATGGCAGGAACAACGATAAATAGGCATGTTGGTGAGCTTGTACCACTCACCACAGATAAATACATGGCATAGAAAGGCAACCAACAGTAAGAATACATGTTTATGAAGCTAAGCATGGCAAGAGCAAGTTCATAGGGTGCATGGATCACTAACAACAATCATGGCAACAACTGAACTTAATGTTAATAGGCTGACAGCAACATTATTTAGCAACTTTGGAGCAAGGAAACAACAAGCTACAACAGGCTATAAATGCAACCAGGGGCATGAATGGATAGAGCATGACATGTAGAACAAAACACCCTTAGTGAACATCTCCATATTATGCATAGAATGACTGGTAGCAGCAGGTTTACATAGCATCACGAAATAACAGATTCAGCCTAGCAAAACAGTAACAGCAAGTACACTACTTAACAAGCTTGATTCACTCACCACAAGTCATTGCATGACAAGATAAGCATAGCATCAGCAAGAAGACATGTTTGTGAAACAAACCAAGGCAAGAACAAGTTCATAGCATGCAAGGATCAACTACAACAACCTTGGCAAAATTGAATAACATGTAAACAATCTGCTAGGAAACATTTTGTAGCAGAAGTAGAGCACGAAAATGACATGCTAGATTACTCCATAATTGCAAAACAGGGGCATGAATGGATAGAGGAAAACCACATGTTCAAAACATCCTTACTGAAGTATCTCAAAATATGCATGGATCTCTCTGTAGCATCAAGTTTACATGGCATAAAAATAACAGCAGAACAGGGACTGAAATCAGCAACTTCACGAAGCCTAGTTTGCATGCTTGTTCTAGTCACCACATTGATCACAAAAATACATGGTAATCACCTCTGTAAAGAAGACATGGCATAGTTCAAACACATGTAGACATCAACCTCATAGGATGCACATATCAAACATGGCAAAAATGACAAATGAGCATGTTATAACAGTTTCAGCAGATTAACATCACATAGCACTCTTGCAACGAATATTCAGGCATCAAGATGAGCTCAAATGAACATGATGCAATGGAATGAAATGAAGTACTTGTTGAGGGTGAACAATTTGACATATTACACGCACAAAACGGAGCTACATGCATGGAGATATGATGTGATGAACATGGCATGATAATGCAAGAATTGCAGGACTTGGTGAAAAATCAACCTCCGGAAAAAACGGGATGTGGCGGTACGGCTCGGGGACGAAGTGTTTGGATGAGATCCCGGTGGATCTCATCTCGATATGGCCGGACTAACTCCGGCGAGGTTCGCCGGCGGTGGGGAAGACGCGGAGGGGCCGGAGGAGACGCACCCGGGGTCCCTACCTCGGATCTGGCGAGGAGGCGGCGCCGGCGAGCTCCCGGGCGGCGACGAGGCGCCGGCCGGCGCACGGGGGCGGTGGCAGGGTCCGCTGGCGAGCGGATCCGGCGGCCGGAGGGCGCGGAGGCGGCGGCGCCATGGCCGTGGCGACGGGAGGCCACGCCGAACGGCGGCGGGGCGCCGACGCATGAGCGAGCGGGGCGCGAGGCCCAAGGCGGCGGCGGGGTTCGGCGACGGGCGGCGCGGAGGCGGATCCGCGGGATCGGGCGGCGGGAGGCCGGGCGGCGGCGGACGGCTGTGGGCGGGGCGCAGCCCAGATCGGACCCGGGGCGGGCCGGCCTCGGGCCCCGACGGGCCTGGCGGCGGGGCGCGGCGGCTGGGGCGACGGCGCGGGCCACGTGGCAGGCGCGGGTTGGCTGCGGGGGCGGCGCGGAGACGACGTGTCGCCCCGGGATTGGCCGGGCGACGTGGCGGCGGAAGTGGACATGTACGGCTGCCGGGCGGACATGTCCGGCGGCGCGAGGATGGAGAGGGCTAGGGTTTGGACTGCGCGAAAGATCCGGGAGGGGCACATATTTATAGGTAGAGGGAGCTAGGAGAGTCCAAATAAGGAGCGGTTTTCGGCCACGCGATCGTGATAGAACGACCGAGAGCATGGAGGGGAGTTAGATGGGTTTTAGGCCACTTTGGAAGGGTGTTGGCTGCAAAGAGAAAGGGGGGTTTCGGGCTACGCGGTTAACCGTTGGAGTATCAAACGACCTCCAAATGGCACGAAACTTGACAGGTGGTCTACCGGTGGTATACCAAGGCCGCTTGGCAAGACTCGGTCCATTCCGAGAACGTTTAACATCCGCTCACAATGAGAGACAAAAGGGGGATGCCGGAGGGCATAGGAGTGCCGGATTGCAGAACGGACAACGGGGAAAATGCTCGGATGCATGAGACGAACACGTATGCAAAATGAGATGCACATGATGACATGATAAAATGCAACACACAAAAAATGACATGGCAACAACGGAAAATAACTGGCGGACACCTGGCGCATCGGAACCGGGGTGTTACACTGACGAACCAAGATAGGACTAGTAACGGTAAGAAAACTGAACAAACCAACGCCCACAACTACTTGTGTTCTACTCGTGCATAGAATCTCCGCATAGACCTAGATCATGATGCCACTGTTGGGGAACGTAGTAATAATTCAAAATTTTCCTACGTGTCACCTAGATCAATCTAGGAGATGCTAGCAACGAGAGAGAGAGAGAGTGCATCTTAATACCTCTTGAAGATCATGAAACAGAAGCGTTACAAGAACGCGGTTGATGGATTCGTACTCGAGGCGATTCAAATCGCGGAACATCCGATCTAGCATTGAACAGACGGCGCCTCCGTGTTAAACACACGTACAGCCCTGGGACGTCTCCTCCTTCTTGATCCAGCAAGGGGAGAGGAGAAGTTGAGGGAGAGCTCCGGCAGCACGACGGCGTGGTGGTGGAGCTTGTGGATTTTTTGCAGGGCATCGCCAAGCTCTACGGAGGAGTAGGAAGTGTTGGAGGAGGGAGGGGCTGTGCCAGGGGAAGTGTGTTGCAGCCCTCCCACCCTCCCTCTATTTATAGGGTGAAGGTGAGAGGGGGCCGGCCCCTATAGATCCCATCTAGAGGGGGGGGGGAGGGACGGCCAGGAGGGGGAGACTTGCCCCCCAAGCAAGGTGGAGGCACCCCCTCCCCTAGGGTTTCCAAACCCTAGGCGCCTTGGGCCCTTGGGGGCGCACCAGCCCACTAGGGGGCAGGTTCCCTCCATATTCAGCCCATTAAGTCCCCCGGGGCAGGTGGCCACACCCGGTGGACATCCGGACACCTTTTAGTGGTCCCAATACAATACTGATAACCCCTGAAACTATTCCGGTGACTGAAACTGGACTTCCCATATATAAATCTTCACCTCCGGACCATTCCGGAACTCCTCGTGACATTCGGGATCTAATCCAGGACTCCGAACAACCTTCAGTCACCACATACTATTTCCCATAACAACTCTAGCATCACCGAACCTTAAGTGTGTAGACCCTACGGGTTCGGGAATCATGCAGACATGACCAAGACAGCTCTCCGGCCAATAACCAACAGCGGGATCTGGATAGCCGTGTTGGATCCCACATGTTCCATGATGATATCATCGGATGAACCACGATGTCGGGGATGCAATCAATCCCGTATTCAATTCCCTTTGTCCATCGGTATGTTACTTGCCCGAGATTCGATCGTCGGTATCCCAATACTTCATTCAATCTTGTTACCGCACTACTAGGGAAAATCTTATAGGTAGACACTTACTAGTAGCGCAGGTTTATACCCCTCGCTACTGCTACTTACTAGTAGCGCGGGTTTTTACCCCTCGCTACTACTAGGTGTTTTCCACCGTGCCTCCTGGGACCAGCCGTACTAGTAGCGCGGGTTATAAACCCATGCTGCTACTCAGTTGATAGTAGTAGCGCAGGTTATAAACCCCATGCTACTACTAAGTGGTCTCCACCGTGCACCCTGGGACATGCCATAGTAGTAGCATGGGTATAAACCCAGCGCTACTATTATCAACCCACCGACACATGTATAAACATAGCGCACGGAGGCTCAATCCCAGACCCACACACTCTCTCAATTTCACTTCTCCCTCCCACTTGCGATGCCCTTCCTCGCCCACAGTAACTGCCGGCCTCGCACCTCGATGTCTCCCTCAAATCCGGCGACCTTCTATTCCATCATAGCCCCTCCTTCCTCCTCCTCCTCCGTTACCCCTCCTTCCTCCTCCTCCTCCTCCACTGCTAGAAGGAAAGGAAGATCCAACAGAGCGCCGCCCATGATGATGGCCAAATCTCTGATGAATGCAACCCATGGCATCATCTAGGGTTTTGGCTCCAACTCCGGCGGCCACCGGTGAGTTGCTGCACCTACTCCTCTCTATCTCTCTCTCTTCCTCTTCTAATCCTTGTTTCTTTTTTTTGTAGCAGCAGCAAAGGAGAGGTGCGGAGAAGAGTTGGATGGGGAAGCACCATCACCATGGACGACTTCCCCTCCAGGATCAGCATCGGCCATGGATGAAGAGGACGATGACGCCTAGCTAGCAGAAGCAGCCATGGCTGGAATTTATTTTTCTAATTCCTAATAAGTTAGCAGTAGCGAGGGTCCAGACCCACGCTACTACTAGTTAGTAGTAGCGCAGCTGGTATCCACGCTACTACTAACGGACGTAGTAGTAGCGCGGGTGGCACCTGCGCTACTACTACCAGTTAGCTGTAGCACCGTATCAGTAGCGCGGGCACCCGCGCTACTGATATACCTAAACCCCGCGCTACTGCTAGGCTTTTCCCTAGTAGTGCCGGCAAGTCTCTTTACTCGTTTCGTAACGCATGATCCCGTGACAAACTCCTTAGTCACATTGAGCTCATTATGATGATGCATTACCGAGTGGGCCCAGAGATACTCTCCGTCATAACGGAGTGATAAATCCCAGTCTCGATTCATGCCAACCCAACAGACACTTTCAGAGATACCTGTAGTGCACCATTATAGCCACCCAGTTACGTTGTGACGTTTGGTACACCCAAAGCATTCCTATAGTATCTGGGAGTTGCACAATCACATGGTCTAAGGAAACGATACTTGACATTAGAAAAGCTCTAGCAAATGAACTACGCGATCCCGTGCTAATGCTTAGGATTGGGTCTTGTCCATCACATCATTCTCCTAATGATGTGATAACCTTATCAATGACATCCAATGTCCATGGTCAGGAAACCATAACCATCTATTGATCAACGAGCTAGTCAACTAGAGGCTCACTAGCGACATGTTGTGGTCTATGTATTCACACATGTATTACGGTTTCCAGTTAGTACAATTATAGCATGAACAAGGAAATATAATAATAATCATTTTATTATTGCCTCTAGGGCATATTTCCAACACCTTACTAGTAGCGTGGTTCCCCGCGCTACTGATAGGCATTAAACCCACGCTACTGCTAGGGTTTTCCCTAGTAGTGCTACTATCCTTTTACCACACTTGTGCTTCAAAGTAACACCATGATCTTCATGATAGAGAGAGTCTCCTATGTTGTCACTTTCATATACTAGTGGGAAATTTTCATTATAGAACTTGGCTTGTATATTCCAATGATGGGCTTCCTCAAAAGTGCCCTAGGTCTTCGTGAGCAAGCAAGTTGGATGCACACCCACTTAGTTCTTTTGTTGAGCTTTCATACACTTGTAGCTCTAGTGCATCCGTTGCATGGAAATCCCTGCTCACTCACATTGATATCTATTGATGGGCATATCCATAGCCCGTTGATATGCCTTGTTTATGTGAGACTATCTTCTCCTTTTTGTCTTCTCCACAACCACCATTCTACTCCACTATAGTGCTATGTCCATGGCTCACACTCATGTATTGCGTGAAGATTGAAAAAGTTTGAGAACATCAAAAGTATGAAACAATTGCTTGGCTTGTCATCGGGGTTGTGCATGATTAAATACTTTGTGTGATGAAGATAGAGCATAGCCAAACTATATGATTTTGTAGGGATAGGTTTCTTTGGCCATGTTATTTTGAGAAGACATGATTGCTTTGTTAGTAATGCCTTGAAGTATTATCGTTTTTATGTCAATATTAAACTTTTGTTTCTGAATATTCTTGCCACAATAAAGAGAGATTATGTTGACAAATATGTTAGGTAGCATTCCACATCAAATTTTTTGTTTTTATCATTCACCTACCGACGATAAGCAGGAATTAAGCTTGGGGATGCTTGACACGTCTCCCATGTATCTATAATTTTGATGTATTCATGCCATGTTTATAATATTTTCTACATGATTTTGGTATGATTTTGTTAGAACTAACCCGGACTGACGCTGTTTTCAGCAGAACTACCGTGGTGTTGTTTTTGGGCAGAAATAAAAGTTCTCGTAATGCGCTGAAAATCAACGGAGATTTTTTCTAGAAAATATAAAAAATACTAGAACAATAAGTTACTGGAGAGGAGTCCCGTGGGGCGCACGGAGGTGGAGGGCGCACCCCTGTGCCTCGTGGACACCGTCCGTGGGTCCTCCTGAATGTTCTCGATGCCAAACCCTCCTATAAATACCCAAACATCCAGAAAGAAACCTAGATCGGGAGTTCCACCGCTGCAAGCCTCTATAGCCACCAAAAAACCACTCTGGGCCCGTTCTGGCACCCTGCCGGAGGCGGAAATCATCTCCGATGGCCATCTTCATCATCCCAGCGCTCTGCATGATGAGAAGGGAGTAGTTCACCCCTTCCGGGAGTATGGGTATGTAACAGTAAGCTATGTGTTTGATCTCTCTCTCTTTCTCTCTCTCTCTCGTGTTCTAG
The DNA here is from genome assembly GCF_018294505.1 of Triticum aestivum. Taxonomy (NCBI): domain Eukaryota; kingdom Viridiplantae; phylum Streptophyta; class Magnoliopsida; order Poales; family Poaceae; genus Triticum; species Triticum aestivum. Next base: position 673,707,966 of record NC_057803.1, read on the forward strand.
ATTTGGCATGATATTGATGTACCACGAGCTTTGCTGTTATAGTTGGATCTTATGATGTTTCTACCACTCTACTCTCTCGTAATGGATTGAGTTTTCCCTTTGAAGTTATCTTATTGGATTGAGTCTTTAAGGATTTGAGAACACTTGATGTATGTCTTGCATGTGCTTGTCTATGGTGACAATGGGATATTCACGTGATCTACTCTATGTATGTTTTGGTGATCAACTTGCAGGTTCAGTGACCTTGTGAACTTATGCATAGGGGTTGCCACACATTTTCGTCCTGACTCTCTGGTAGAAACTTTGGGGCAATCTTTGAAGTTCTTTGTGTTGGTTGAATAGATGAATCTGAGATTGTGTGATGCATATCGTATAATCATACCCACAGATACTTGAGGTGACATTGGAGTATCTAGGTGACATTAGGGTTTTGGTTGATTTATGTCTTAAGGTGTTATTTTACTACAAACTTTAGGGCTGTTTGTGACACTTATAGGAATAGCCCAATGGATTGATCAGAAATGATAACTTTGAGGAGGTTTCGTACCCTACAATAATCTCTTCGTTTGTTCTCCGCTATTAGTGAATTTGGAGTGACTCTTTGTTGCATGTTGAGGGATAGTTATATGATCCAATTATGTTATTATTGTTGAGAGAACTTGCACTAGTGAAAGTATGAACCCTAGGCCTTGTTTCCCAGCATTGCAATACCGTTTACGCTCACTTTTACCACTTGTTACCTTGCTGTTTTCCTAGCATTGCACTTGTATCACCATCTCTTCGCCGAACTAGTGCACCTACACAATTTACCATTGTATTGGGTGTGTTGGGGACACAAGAGACTCTTTGTTATTTGGTTGCGGGGTTGTTTGAGAGAGACCATCTTCATCCTACGCCTCCCACGGATTGATAAACCTTAGGTCATCCACTTGAGGGAAATTTGCTACTGTCCTACAAACTCTGCACTTGGAGGCCCAACAACGTCTACAAGAAAACTCGGCTGGAAGTAGATGCCGAACAGCTTGCCAGTTGCAAGGCTGCTGGCGCACTTTGACTTGCACAGTCAACATAGTGGTGGTGGTGGTGGCGCCATTTTTCCTAAAGCAATATGAGCAAAGGATTAACGATCCACTTCACAGGAAAGAAAAACAGTACCATGTGATATTTTTGGTTCTTCCGCGAGAAGCAATTTGATGGACAATTATAATCCTAAGATCTAGTAACATATTAGATGACAAGGTACCACCTACATTTTGCCAAAAAGTAACTTATTAAAAAAACAAAAGCAACTACCTATCCATGTACAGAAAAAATAACAACAAAATGGTGCATACTAAATCAACTAAATGAACTAGCCTACTAAATCAACTAAATCAAAATGTTCTAAATCAACTAAATCAAAATGTTCTAAATCAACTAAATGAAAATGTTCTAAATCAACTAAATCAACTAGCCTACTAAATCAACTAAATCATATCAACTAAATCAAAATGTTGCATATGAACTAGCCTTCGGTCACCAAAACACATAACTCATATAATACATATCATCATGAAACGTTATGCGTGCGGACCATACGGGTTCGAGAACTATGTAGACATGACCAATAACCAATAGCAGAACCTAGATGCTCGTATTGGTTCCCACATATTCTACGAAGATCTTTATCGGTCGAACCGCTATGTCAACATACGTTATTCCCTTTGTCATCGGTATGTTACTTGCCCGAGATTCGATCGTCTGTATCTTCATACCTAGCTCAATCTCATTACCGGAAAGTCTCTTTACTCGTTCCGTAATGCATCATCCCATAACTAACTCATTAGTCACATTGTTTGCAAGGCTTCATATGATGTGCATTAGCGAGAGGGCCCAGAGATACCTCTCCAACACTCGGAGTGACAAATCCTAATCTCGATCTATGTCAACCCAACAAACAACTTCGGAGATACCCGTAGAGCATATTTATAATCACCTAGTTACGTTGTGATGTTTGATAGCACAGAAGGCATTCAGCCGGTGTCCGGGAGTTGCATAATCTCGTAGTCGGAGGAATATGTATTTGAGATGAAGAAAGCAGTAGCAATAAAACTGAATGATCATAATGCTAAGCTAACGAATGGGTCTTGTCCATCACATCATTCTCCTAATGATGTGATCCCGTTCATCAAATGACAACACATGTCTATGGCTTGGAAACTTAACCATCTTTGATTAACGAGCTAGTCAAGTAGAGGCATACTAGGGACACAGTATTTTGTCTATGTATCCACACATGTATCAAGTTTCCGGTTAATACAATTTTAGCATGAATAGTAAACATTTATCATGAATAAGGAAATAAAAATAACAACTTTATTATTGCCTATAGGGCATATTTCCTTCAGTCTCCCACTTGCACTAGAGTCAATAATATAGATTACACTGTAATGAATCTAACACCCATGGAGTCTTTGTGCTGATCATGTTTTGCTCGTGGAAGAGGCTTAGTCAATGGGCCTGCCACATTCAGATCCGTATGTATTTTACAAATCTCTATGTCTCCCCGATACACATATCTATAATTTTTGATGTATTCACGCCATGTTTATAATATTTTTACAGGCTTTTGGTATGATTTGGTTAGAACTAACCCGGACTGACGCTGTTTTCAACAGAACTACTATGGTGTTGTTTTTATGCAAAAATAAAAGTTCTCGGAATGCGCTGAAAATCAACGGAGATTTTTTTGGAAAATATAAAAAAATACTAGAACAAAAGTTATCAGAGAGGAGACCCGTGGGGCCCACGAGGGTGGAGGGCGCGCTGATAACCCACAAGTGTAGGGGATCTCAATAGTTTTCGATAAGTAAGAGTGTCGAACCCAACGAGGAGCTAAACGTAGAATAAATATTCCCTCAAGTTTTATCAACCACCGATACAACTCCACGCACACTTGATGTTTGCTTTACCTAGAACAAGTATGAAACTAGAAGTACTTTGTAGGTGTTGTTGGATAGGTTTGCAAGATAATAAAGAGCACGTGAATATAAACTAGGGGCTGTTTAGATAAAGATGCAATAAAGTAAGTATTAGTAGAGAGCTTTTTGTTACGAGAAAGTTATTTGTCCCTAGGCAATCGATAACTAGACCGGTAATCATATTGCCATTTTATTCCGTAACACATCATCCCGTGATCAACCCCTTGGTCACATTGTGCACATTTTGATGATGTCCTACCGAGTGGGCCCAGAGATACCTCTCCGTCAACCGGAGTGACAAATCCCAGTCTCGATTCGTGCCAACCCAACAGACACTTTCGGAGATACCC